>NC_091156.1:30222927-30330427 GCF_040958095.1 Procambarus clarkii | reverse complement strand
GAAATGGACTGCTTCTCTCAAGTCTACGACAACTTCGGTTTCTTCATCAGTACCAAAAACACTGAAGTTATGTACAAAGCCACGCCTGGAATACCCTATCAGAAACAGCACATCACTGTCGAGGGGCAAAACCTGCAGGCAGTTGACAACTTCACCTATCTTGACCCCATACTTTCAAGAGTGGTGCACATAGATGCAGAAGTCAACACCAGGATCGCAAAGGCCAGCACTGCCTTTAGAAGATTCCATGAAGATGTTTTGGAGTAGAAAGACCTTACCACCAAATTGAAGGTCTACCGTGCAGTGGTACTCACCACCTGACGATATCGACGCCATCTGTTGAATGCAGCCGACTATAATTCTTTTAGGAGAGGAAGTGTGACGAAATCACCGCCATCTGTTAATTGCACCCGACCCCATTTTCTGTTTCCCGGTTGAAGGCTGTGATCTTATTGACACCTGTGTAGTTTATTTCTTACTAATCGTCTTTTACTCCTCAGAAATGAACAGGAATCATTTCACCCAGGGCAGTCCTGAACTCATGACGTGTTGCTGCAACCTGTTCTCGCACTTTCTTACAGTCAATATTGACTTATTAAATAAGTGCATATGTGACATCCTAATTTATTGTGAATATTTTAGTTTACTTTGAAAAGCTTCATAGAAAACACCGACCTTACCTAACCTTCTTAATATGTTAAGATAAACATCTTATTGCTTCGTAATTACAATTATTACTTAATCTATACCTATAATAGGTTAAGTGATAATTATAATTACGAAGCAATAAGATGCTTATCTTAACATACTAAGAAGGTTAGGTAAGGTCGGTGTTTTCTATGAAGCTTTTCAAGGTAAACTAAAATAGTCACAATAAATTAGTATGTCACATATGCACGTATTTATTAAATCAATATTGACTATATGAAAGTGCGAGAACGGGTTGGTTCCTATGGGAACAAGTGGCAGTCAGTGTAGCCTGTGATTTGTCTGTGTTAGTGAGGTATTGGTCATTGGACCGACGTCTCCCGGGATGACCAAGTTAAATCAAGAGATAGAATTAATGTCCGTCTCTTAATGCTTGTTATAATTAGAGCCTTCGTGGAGACCCCAGCTCGTGTGTTGCTGGAGACCCCAGCCCGTGTGTTGCTGGAGACCCCTGCCCGTGTGTTGCTGGAGACCCCAGCCCGTGTGTTGCTGGAGACCCCTGCCCGTGTGTTGCTGGAGACCCCAGCCCGTGTGTTGCTGGAGACCCCTGCCCGTGTGTTGCTGGAGACCCTTGCCCGTGTGTTGCTGGAGACCCCAGCCCGTGTGTTGCTGGAGACCCCTGCCCGTGTGTTGCTGGAGACCCCAGCCCGTGTGTTGCTGGAGACCCCTGCCCGTGTGTTGCTGGAGACCCTTGCCCGTGTGTTGCTGGAGACCCCAGCCCGTGTGTTGCTGGAGACCCCTGCCCGTGTGTTGCTGGAGACCCCAGCCCGTGTGTTGCTGGAGACCCCTGCCCGTGTGTTGCTGGAGACCCTTGCCCGTGTGTTGCTGGAGACCCTTGCCCGTGTGTTGCTGGAGACCCCTGCCCGTGTGTTGCTGGAGACCCCTGTCCATATGTTGCTGGTGACCGCTGCCAGTGTGTTGCTGGAGGCCCCTGCCAGTGTGTTGCTGGAGACCCCTGCCCGTGTGTTGATGGAGACCCCTGCCCGTGTGTTGCTGGAGACCCTTGCCCGTGTGTTGCTGGAGACCCCTGCCCGTGTGTTGCTGGAGATCCCTGTCCATATGTTGCTGGAGACCTCTGTCCGTGTGTTGCTGGAGACCGCTGCCAGTGTGTTGCTGGAAACCCCTGCCAGTGTGTTGCTGGAGACCCCTGCCCGTGTGTTGCTGGAGACCCCTGTCCGTGTGTTGCTGGAGATCCTTGCCAGTGTGTTGCTGGAGACCCCTGCCCGTGTGTTGCTGGAGACCCCCGCCCGTGTGTTGCTGGAGATCCCAGTCCGTGTGTTGCTAGAGACCCGTGTCCGTGTGTTGCTAGAGACCGCTGCCAGTGTGTTGCTGGAGACCCCTGCCAGTGTGTTGCTGGAGACCCCTGCCCATGTGTTGCTGGAGACCCCTGCCCGTGTGTTGCTGGAGACCCATGCCCGTGTGTTGCTGGAGACCCCTGCCCGTGTGTTGCTGGAGACCCCTGTCCATATGTTGCTGGAGACCCCAGCCCGTGTGTTGCTGGAGACCCCAGCCCGTGTGTTGCTGGAGACCCCAGCCCGTGTGTTGCTGGAGATCCCTGTCCGTGTGTTGCTGGAGACCTCTGTCCGTGTGTTGCTGGAGACCCCCACACGTGTGTTGCTGGAGATCCCAGTCCGTGTGTTGTTAGAGACCCTTGCCCGTGTGTTGCTGGAGACCCCTGCCCGTGTATTGCTGGAGACCCCTGTCCATATGTTGCTGGAGACCCCTGTCCGTGTGTTGTTGGAGACCCCTGCCCGTGTGTTGCTGGAGACCTCTGTCCGTGTGTTGCTGGAGACCCCTGCCCGTGTGTTGATGGAGACCCCTGCCCGTGTGTTGCTGGAGACCCCTGCCCGTGTGTTGATGGAGACCCCTGACCGTGTGTTGATGGAGACCCCTGTCCGTGTGTTGATGGAGACCCCTGCCCATGTGTTGCTGGAGACCCCTGTCCGTGTGTTGCTGGAGACCCCTGCCCGTGTGTTGCTGGAGACCCCTGCCCGTGTGTTGATGGAGACCCCTGACCGTGTGTTGATGGAGACCCCTGCCCGTGTGTTGATGGAGACCCCAGCCCGTGTGTTGCTGGAGACCCCTGCCCGTGTGTTGATGGAGACCCCTGGCCGTGTGTTGCTTGAGACCCCAGCCCGTGTGTTGATGGAGACCCCAGCCCGTGTGTTGCTGGAGACCCCTGTCCGTGTGTTGATGGAGACCCCTGCCCGTGTGTTGCTTGAGATCTTTGCCCGTGTGTTGATAGAGATCTTTGCCAGTGTGTTGATGGAGACCCCTGCCCGTGTGTTGATGGAGACCCCTGTCCGTGTGTTGCTGGAGACCCCTGCCCGTGTGTTGCTGGAGACCCCTGCCCGTGTGTTGCTGGAGACCCCTGCCCGTGTGTTGCTGGAGACCCCTGCCCGTGTGTTGATGGAGACCTCTGCCCAGCAACCTGTCCTCTTAAAAATAACCTCACTTTTGGCCGTTTGCCCGTATGGCCGAATATGGAAGTAATTTGAAAATGAAAAAAAATGAAAATAAATTTGGGTTTTTATTTTTCAACAACAGTAAGTTAAGGGTCCTCTGATAGGTCAGATGGGCAGGAATTTCTCATTAAATTTCAAAACGGTATGAAAAAGTTAATGGAAAGTTTCCTCTTTTAAGCTTGCCGAGTAAGCCGGACAATTCAAAATGAAAACGGAAAAGTACGTCACTTTTGTGAATCGATTTCATTCCAAATTACGTCCAAATTTGGCCATAGCGCGCATACGGGCCAAAAGTGACGTTATTTTTAAGAGGACGGGTTGTTCCATCCCCTGCCTGTGTGTTGATAGAGATCCCTGCCAATGTGTTGATGGAGACCCCTGCCCGTGTGTTGCTGGAGACCCCTGCCCGTGTGTTGCTGGAGATCCCTGCCTGTGTGTTGATAGAGATCCCTGCCAATGTGTTGATGGAGACCCCAGCCCGTGTGTTGCTGGAGACCCCTGCCCGTGTGTTGCTGGAGACACCGGCCAGTGTATTGATGGAGGTCCCAGCCCGTGTGTTGCTGGAGACACCGGCCAGTGTGTTGCTGTAGACCCCTGTCCGTGTGTTGTTGGAGACCCCTGTCCGTGTGTTGCTGGAGATCCCTGCCCGTGTGTTGCTGGAGACCCCTACCAGTGTGTTGCTGGAGACCCTTGCCTGTGTGTTGCTGGAGATCCCTGCCCGTGTGTTGCTGGAGATCCCTGCCCGTGTGTTGCTGGAGACCCCTGCGAGTGTGTTGCTGGAGACCCTTGGCTGTGTGTTGATGGAGATCCCTGCCCGTGTGTTGATGGAGACCCCTGCCCGTGTGTTGCTGTAGACCCCTGTCCTTGTGTTGTTGGAGACCCCTGTCCGTGTGTTGCTGGAGATCTCTGCCAGTGTGTTGATGGAGACCCCTGCTAGTGTGTTGCTGTGTTAGAAATATCCAACACTTAATCATCGCTTTTGTAATTTAATACATCATCCTTGTATTAACAATAGTAATTACTAATATTACTTACTCGTAGATTAATCATATCAAATCTTTTCCTACTGTGCAAATTATTTCGCCGTATATTTGTACTACATGGCGTGATTAGCAAATTAGCAGAGAAAAAATAACATCTACATTTCAGAGAATTAAGTTATATTCCTACTTCGTATCAGTATTCTTTTCAAAGAATCATTAACTGACACTATGTCAACCAGCGATCAAATAAAATTGCGTTATTAGCTGAAAATCACAGTTTAACAGTAATCTCTGTTATCCCTCTGAGGTGATATGGAGGAACGAAATTCTCCATCCATTTTCGTCCACATGAAAACAGTTTCATGTTAATAATTATACTACGAGAATGCCATAAATATTTCCTCCCTTATAATAAACCCTAGTCTTAATATCTCGCACGGTTGATAAATTATTAGGAGAATAATTCTCCATAACAACTCTCAGTGCCTCGGCGCATGCCCAAACGAGACTGGGAGGAAGGAGAGAGAGAGAGAGATATGCCTGATTAACTTTGGCAGAGAGAAGCAGTGTCCAGGAACTTGCTTAATTCCAGTCCGTAATTTACGTTCTTCCGGCAGCAGCGGAAGTTGGAGGATTGGATCAGTTTCGTTAATCATCGGACACTCGGATCGGCAACCATAAGGTCCTAATTTTGTTTAGTACTGTGATCACATGTTAAACATATGGGAGGGTTGTCGTTAAGACGTAGGAAGAATAAATCAAACCAATACATTACCTATCTTACTGTTCCCTTAATTTCATTTGGGAAATTATGTCTGTAATTCTTATGTAGACAAATTTTACAATGTAACTGCCTTTCAGCTCCCGAGTCAACGTTGAGCAAGAAGATAGGCTACGCCACGATCACGTGGAACAAATTACCTGATGCAACAAGCTATCAGTGACGCTTGGCGATAGATGTTCACGTTTCTCACTTCTTAGCTAAGCCATTGTCATAGTATTGAGTAGTCATAACTAACCCTTAGTTGATTATTGATATTCTACATAAATCATTTCCCTTTATTAACATTTGATTAATTCTAAATATCAAATTTATGATTACTTTATATGCCACATAATTATTATTGTTATATATTCATAATTTATCCTGATAAAGAAACAGCATCGGATTAGTAGTGCTAACGACATAGTAGTTAATTAGCACCTGTACCCCCAAGAGTGTGAGTGAGTTTGACTCTTAATTTAATTATAATATACAGTCTTATTAATTTTCACATGACACTATTATTCCTAAAAATTCATAGACACTAGTTCGTGGATTTAATTTCAATACATTTACTCATTTCAGTTTTCCACTTTTTCACAACAAGTGGTAGTCCTTCATAGCTATCGAATGTAATGATTATTTTTATTGTTATTCTGAGTCAGACTTTCCCACATGCTAGAGACCCCTGCCAGTGTGTTGCTAGAGACCTCTGCCAGCGTGTTGCCGGAGAATTGATGTGGTGTTTTCACACTGTGTCGATACAGAAGAGGCCTGGCCCATGATTTACTAAGGTGAACTCCCCGGCATGAGAACCATACAAGACCCTTAGGGAGGATACCTTCAGTGTTGAACGCTAGAAGATAGAAGTGAACTCACTGGGTTAGAAGATCGCAGACGTTCATTTGCAGTGTCCTGTGTGAAAGTGACACCTGCAGTGTTATATACATATGTAATAAGGGTATATATTTAAGAAGTACACATGGTGATGGTTTTTATTGAATACTAGCAGTACCCGGCCACGCGTTGCTGTGAGGCAGCAACGCATGTGCGTTACTGAGCCACAGCAACCTTCCCTGTCCCCCCCCAGTCCTCCCCACCATTCCCCCCTTCACCTGTCTCCTCGGCCTGCCAACCATTCCCCACTCCACTGTCCCCTCGTCCTCCACACCATTCCCCACTCCACCATCCCCTCTTCCTTCCCACCATGCCCCACTCCCCTGTCTCTTTGTCCTCCCCACCATTCTCCATTTCCCCAACCCTTCCTCCCCACCATCCCAAACTCTTCCATCTCCTCGTCCTTCACCCACCATTACCCCCTACCTTGTCCCCTCGTCCTCCCACCATCTCTCACTTCCGTTCCCTCGTAATCCCCACCATTCCCCACTCCCTTATCCGATGCCTTCCTAAATGGTCTGATGTTCCCATCAGAAAATTGGGAACATCAAGAGATCTGATATTTACATCACTGAAATATAAGAAAAACTGTAAAAAAATGAAAGGAAAATATGAAAAAAATATAACAATAAACTATCCCCACGAAATGAACGATATGGTAAACAACACAGCTCAATTCCAATGCAATTCACACAAAATAATTCACTAAAAAATATAATAAATCGAAATCTATGAAAATAAAATTTATCAATGCAATCGGAAACATTGACATGTAATTCGTGACATATTAAATATAGCTTGCATGTTGCCATTATGTGCAACAGATGGCGCTGTTTTTTAAAAATGCATGTTTTTACCTGTCACAGGGGTGGCAGCTATACAATAGGTGCTTTCACTATATTCACAATAAAAAGACGTGCCTATTCGAATAGAACTTTGTGTCAAAATTTCAAATCAATAGGTGAAGAACTTTTGGAGATTACAGCGTGTGTTGCTCTTACGTCCAACAGATGGCGCTGTTTAAAAAGAAAAAGCATGTTTTTTTCCTGTCACAGGTGAGGCATGTATATAGTAGATATATAAAAAGATGTACCTATTCGAATGTAACGTTGTATCAAAATTTCAAAGCAATCGATAAAGAGGTTTCGAAGCTTTCACTCACATGAAAAACACAGTTTTTCAGAAAAAGCATGTTTTTTTTACCGACTCAGATGTGACATCTATATAATATGTATATAAAAACCTGCTCGGATGGGAATGGAACGTAGTATGAAAATTTCAGAGCAATCGATGAAGAACTTCTGGAGATTAGCGATTTGAACAAACTAACATTTCCTTTTTTATTTATATAGATTGTTTACTTTCTTTCCTGTGAGATTGCCGATTACTATTAATTTCTAATAACTGGCCCATAACTCGGGGTTGGATCAAGTAAGAAGAGGCATTAAGACCCCCACCCCCCCATACAAATTTTGTACTAAAAAGAACCCGGGGTATAGGTTAAGTGAGGTCCTGGAAGGGATCGGTATTTCCAGCGTCTAAATCCTTCTACAGAAAATTCAGGATAGATTGGCAGGCCAAAATGCCTGAGAGCCGATTGCCTAAACAGCTGCTGTATGGAGAATTATACCAGGGCATGCGTTCTGTTGAGAGGCAGAAGACACGATTAAAGGATTGCTTCAAGGTGATCGTCAAAGAACTGGACATCAACACCATTACATGGTAGTCGCTTGCTCAGGACCTTTCAACTGGAAAAAGCAAAATCACCACAGGGGCCCGTGCGGCAGAAAACAGACGGACTGCAGAGGCACAGAGTCAGCGCAGTACGGAGTGCTAGAGCAATCTCTACAGTAGCATCCACCCATAAATGTTCCATGTGTGGGCGAGCCTTTTGGACCCAGATTGGTCTAATCCTACATCATCTGGCACACAGTCACCGTTCTTCGACATAATATATTGAAGTCATGGTCATCTTCAAATCCGAAGGAGAGAACATCAACATTTACTGCTAAGTGGGCAGACAACCTGTCCTCTTAAAAAGAACGTCGCTTTTGGCCATTTGCCAGTATGGCCGAATTTGGACGTAATTTGAAAATGAAAAAAAATGAAAATAAATTTGGGATTTTTTTTTTTTCAACAAGAGTAAGTTAAGGGTCCTCTGACAGGTTAGGTGGGCAGGAAATTCTCATAAAGTTTCAAAACGTTATGAAAAACGTTAATTGAAAGTCATCTATTTTAACCTTACAGAGTCGGCCGGACGACTCAAACAGAAACCGGAACAGTTCATCACTTTTGTGAGTCGATTTCATTTCAAATTACGTCCAAATTTGGCCATAGCGCGCATACGAGCGAAAAGTGACGTTATTTTTAAGAGGACGGGTTGGGGCAGAGGCATGAGGTGACAGAAAACATGCCCAACCATTTTTCTCCCTCCCGTGATTCGAGTCCGGAATTCCAGATTTTAAGTCGAGAACGAACTCAACTATTCAACCAGAACCCCGCGAAAAGTTGAGTAGCAGCATGGAGTAATTCAATAATTCATGCAGCCCACTTTATCATATAAAGCTTCCTCACAAGCGGTGCGAGGCAAAATGGTAAGTGAGAAGATAGCCTTCAGATGTTCCATTATTATATCTTTACAAATGGGAGCTCCAGGAGTACCTGTGATATAAGTTTAATGCTCCTTGTATGTAACCTTTGTATTACATTAGATTGTTTCTAACGTACCTGTTTCCCTCATTTTTAATGTGTTGTTTCACTACCAATGGGGTCTGCTCCTTGTGTGATGTTGTTGGGCAGACGACGTGTACCTGGGCGTGGACAACACCCTGGTGTTGCGCCAAGTATACACTGTGGACTTCACTTGTCAGTTCCATCTCCAGCATTACCCATTCGACTCCCAAGTGTGCTCAATCGCCTTCAGCCTCACCGGCCTTTCACCAGCAATCGCCATACTTCTTAAGGTGGGTTCCTTGTTATGACCGCACATACACCAGTATTATTATATTGTGTATGTATATGATGCGGTAAAACTATGTAGTAAAATATTAGCTGATTAGTCTAATATTACCATTACTCCTGTATCAGTAATCTTTTTGAAAATACGTTAGTTCATAGCAGAAGGTTTAGGTCGAGTTTCATATTTCTTCGTCGACGAAGAACTCTGTAGGGTAAGGCAGGTTCTAGTCAACAACGGCTTCTTCAATGGTTTCGTTGAAGACATCATAAGAAGGAAAGTGAAACGCCATGCAACCTCTGAAGAGACAACTAACACAACACATATACCCCATATTAGACTATTTTACAGGAACTTCTTTTCCACAGCTCATAAAACGGAGGAAAGGGTCCTGAATGATATTGTTAATAGAAACGTTATCCCTACAGACAAAAATCAGAAGATACAACTGACGATTTACTATAAAACCAAAAAAACGGCGAGCCTACTCATGAGAAACTCTCCAGACACAAAGCAGAACGCTTTAAAAGAGACCAACGTCGTCTATGCCTTCAAATGCCCTCTTGGGGACTGTAAGCCTCAAAAAATTTAGTATGTAGGCAAGACAACAACATCTCTTTCCAGGCGTTTAACGATACATAAGCAACAGGGCTCCATTAAGGAACATATAATCTCTTCCCACAACCAAACCATCACCAGAGAAATCTTAGCAAACAACACAGAAATCATCGATAGATACAGTGATTTCCTCGAACTCCTCCGGCGTCGGAGGAGTTTGAGGAAATCTACAGCCTCTAGGAAGCAAACTTTTTTTTTTGTCCTCTTAATGTTAATTTTTTGTATAAAATCAGATATGTAACTGTATAACCTTGTATAATAAAGTGTACACCATAAAAAAGGGGGGTGGTAGGAGAAACGAACACTCTTACGTATTCAGAGTTAATTGGCAAGTTTTTCCAGAATGCTCTGTGTTCCCTTCTCTGAGGCTGTATATATATATATATATATATATATATATATATATATATATATATATCGCAAACAATCAAGGATGTTGATCCGGATATTTGTTTCAGAAGGTCAGATGTAACACAAACAAGGAGCAATGGTAATAAGCTTACCAAGCTTTCCTGATGACTCAACCTTCATTTACTCCAGTCCTGACCCTCTTGCTTTAAATGTCACAGGGAATATTGAGCTAAATAAAGTCAGTCTTTGGCTAACTGCTAACAAACTCACCCTTAACATTGACAAAATTTTCTATATTTTGTTTCGTAATAAATCCTCAAATCAAATTAATCTAAGAATAAACAATATCCAAATTATTAACAAAGTAGATGGCAAATTCCTCGGTGTTTTCATTGATAACAAGCTGGATATCCAGGAACATATTCTAAATATAGCAAAAAAAAATCTAAAACTTTTGGCCTTCTTTCTAAGATCAGATATTGTATATCTCGCCCTACCCTGGTGATGGTCTATTACTCTCTCATCTATCCTTATCTCAATTATGGTATTTGTGCTTGGGGTACTACTGTAACAAACTAGGCTGTTGTAAGAATTATCCAGAAGGTTCCAGAAATCGTGTAAGGACCTGACCTCACAATGCGCATTCCTCTGGGGATTAGCAAGTCTGAGTCACAAAATGGCTGACATCTTTGTTCATAGTTTTGTATAATGAACCATTCTATAGTATTCACTTATTTAGAGAAATTAGCCTTTATTCATTTTGTATTAAAATTATATTGTATAATATTACTAGGTACAATATCAAGAGTATTCTAATTATTAGGAGAATGAGTTTAAGTCACCATCAGTGACGTCACTATCCATGACTAGACCTCGGCGCGGAAGAATTTGAGTGACCTGGTGGTTATAGGTCAACAGTTTCCACATTCAGTAATTCTCAAAGGTCAAATAGCCATTTGGGAGATTTGGGAATAGCCTTTCCTTAAGAGGCTTGTGTAATTTAACTTCAGTAAAATATTTCAACCAATCTGGATCAATTCAGTGCAACAGAGGTTAATTGTTAAACTTAAGCCTGGCTAGTAACTTGGTAAAACTTAGACTATGCGGAAGGATACAATGCTCTAGTCTGGGGAAGACCAGACGAGGAGAGATCAGTGTGGGATCGAGATGAACTGGGGGAGGTCAACCATCTCACCTCTCCCCCAAGACCAGCACTCCACCCAAGCTGGTCAACATAAAGGTATAGTTGCTCTTGTTAATTATAGGGATAGTCAATTCATTGCCGATCTGGTCAATTAGGGAGTGTTCAAGTAGGGAGCGCTAACAGTTTAGATTTTGCTTAATTTTGAATAAATTAATTAGTTAATAATCTGTATTTTCATTATTTCCATGTGTTTGTTATATGTATGTGAATTGGTCCTTGTCACGTGGTCTCCACGAGGTAGAGTTGAATTGGGGGCCGATTCTAACATCGAATCGGAATTCATCATTCCCGTTTAATTAATTCCACACTTAAGATCTTAAAGGGTATCGGTTATAGTGGGGATCAAGCCCCAAGGTTGATTAATTAGCATGATCGATCCAGACCTCAATCATTGCTCAGTGTTACTGGTCTGGTGGTGGCGGCGGAGGCGACTCTAGGGTTTTTCTCAAAGCCTATGTCACGTCATACAGGTTGTAGAATCCTAAGTCGGTCAATCGTCTTAGGATCACGTGGCATAGAGTCGGCCTTAGTAAAAGTTTTGGAGTCCCTTGGTTACAGAATAAAAAGTAAGAACACGGGTAGAGGGAGTAAAAGGTAGGAAAGATCATTCGAGAACAACCCCCCCCCCCCGTGTTACACTACTACCCAAAATCATTTACATCCTCTAATTACTCAACACAAAACTGCTACTAGAACAATATCTAACTCTGACCCGAGTCAACACTCAATACCCTTACTTAAATATTTAAATATGTTAGATATTAAGGCACTGCACATCCACTCATGTGTACTCAATATATTTAAAACTCTAAACTGTAATGTCAATCCTGACCTTAAATACTTCCTAGAAGGTTGTATCAGAACCCATGGGCACCACACCAGAAACAAATACCTATCTGATATTCCAAGAGTGCACCCTAACCAAACTAGAAATGATCTATAAATCAAGGACCCCAGAATGTGGAATGACCTTCCCACTCATGTCAGAGGCTGTACCTCTCTTGTGGGAAATTTTTACCCACCATATCTAATAATCATCTAAGAAATGTATAATTTCTATATCATATCAAAATCATATCTAAATCGTATCAAAATCATATTAGAATCATTAAAGATTCATTATATAGCTTGATCCTGGATGACAATGTCACCATGAACACGTACACAACAGGGCCCTTTTGATGCCTACGTGACTTTGTACATGATCTCTCAAGGATCCAGAAGCTTCTAGAAGGATTTCTTAATTAAAAAACTATTGGAACATTTATTCGCTTCCGGTAGAGATTAAAAATCGAATCCTTAATAAGAATCAGTGGTGCTATCAAATACTACTTATAATCTTTAAATCTTATATCTAATTATATTATAATCACATCTCATCTTAATCATAAGTCTAGACTGTAAAAATAATCAATCAATATTCATTGAAAGCTACCTCTCAAGGGAGAGGGAGGAGCATCTCGGGAGCGAGAAGCGCCCACGACGATGCCTCGACGCACTTCACGTTTGTTTACAACTCGGTGAACAAGTGACTGATCCTTAGCGAACATTACCAGCTCAAGGACACCTTATCTAATATTTTCATCGCCAGTGAACACTCTCTAGAACTGGGGGAGTACCTGGACAATATCTACAAGGAAAATCCTAGAACATTTATATAAAATAAGAGTGTATAGTGGAGATCACAGTGACACGGTTTCCTCCACCTTCGTTCTTTATCTTTTATCAACTCATTCTTCTGCAACTGCAGGGACAATCAAGTAGCAACGCTACTAGTACAATCAAACAGCAACGCTGTAGCAAAATATAGTGCCTAAACTCGACAAGAGAGTTAAATCAGTCTGGCAAACTTGTCAGACAGGCACCCGGCTTCAGATAAGTATATTGAAGGTTATTACAGTAGCGTATTAATTGGCCAATTGTATGCTTGTATAACTTTAATATTCTATAAATCTGTCTGTCGGTAATAAAGCGAGGCAACGCCTCATTCATCGGTACGTTTATTAAAATTGTAGTGTAGCTGTGAATATTATCCAGCACTAGACTCGTGAGTGTCCATTGTGTCAGAAAAGAATTCAGCCTCAATAAGTAAAAACCTCACAAGTGTCCATAGTGTTGGAAAAGATTCAGTCAAGCTAACTGTATCTTAACACTTTCGCGCTATCTGGATGCGCCGGCGTGTTCGGTTTCGTCTAACGTAAACGCATAGTGGACATAAAGTTATGTCAACTTTTAAAATATTTGTATAAAATTCAATTTTTATCCGATTTACTTTGGGTTTGTTTCAAACTGCGCGCTATGAGGCTCTCTTTCTCACCACTAGGCTGCATGGTACAATAAGTTCATGAAAGGTGTGGATAACTTCGATCAAATGGTATTTTGTCCCAAACGGGTTGCAGGTGGGTGACTTTAGCCGTTTATACTGGTAATTCTTCTCCCATATCATGTATTATATGCATATGTCTGTTTAGGGAATTTTATTCCGATCAATATACAACCAAAAATAACTGTGTGCAACAAGTATAATCTTGACAAACATAACAAAAGTAAAAATATTTCGTGTGTGTTTGACGCTCACTGATATGTTCCAGCGTTGTTTTATATTTGTCGCTATTCTAACTTATGCTTTGTTGATATTTTTTACCTATGGGCACATAGAACATTCTATTGCGAACACATTGACATAAAAATGAATGACGTACATAGAAAATTAATGTCATGAGAGTGAAATAAGTATAAACTTTCAAAGCGCCGTGCGTCGTCCCGTCACCGATACCGGGTAACAATTTCACCACTTCCCACACTCTTGCGGGCGGGCTGCATCATTATTCTACGCTTATATTCATATCACCGTGTTGGGAATTTCATTGCGAGTCCATTGATACCAAAATTAACGCTGTAGAACAAGTGTGGAGGTGATTACAATCCCAAGAGTAAAAACATTTTGTTGCTGATGGGCGCTCACGGCGAGTCATCTACGTAGTTATTTATTTGGTGCTGGTATCCCTATATGTTTCGTGACTTATTTTACTAATGTTCTTCTAGAGAATTTTATTGCGAACACGTTGGTACCAAAATGAAATACGTAGCATGAGAACTAAGGTCAGAAGAGTAAAAAGAGTATACACATTTTTGTTTTTACGCTTAAGCGATAAAAACGCAGCGCGCACATTAGGTTGGCTGAGTGACCTTTGTGGAGAGCGCGAAAGTGTTAAAATGAATAAATACATTGCATATATACTTGAATATATAAATTAAGTTATCAATTGCTTGCTTTGTTATTTTTAAGTTATCATATAAGTTCATTTAATTGAATATAATTTCTAGTACTTAGTTAACAGTATTTAGACTACATTTAAGGTCATTTATTATACTTTTACAATTTAATTTGTTGTTTATAGTATAAGTACATATTGGCTGTTAATAGTTATTGTGCTAGGTTAGACTATGAATGTTTAAATACCTGATTTAAACAGAGCCAGTGTTCAGTCATATAACTGAATTTATTAAATCTTATCCTTGTATAAAATACAAGCTGATGTGAGATCCCTGTCTACAGGTGGATTGGAACTTCTATCAACAAAGTCATTCACCCCAACCGGCCCTTACAGCCCACAGTCTGTCATTAGGAAAAGAGGAACTAGGATTTACAACCCTAGCTAGAGATTTTAATTGAATTAATTTGCAGACAGTAAATTTTTAATTTAGTTCAGTACAAGTCCCTGGTAGTCTCCTCTTATATCAATCCCAGCAGGTTTTTCCCACATTAATGGTCCTTCGAACCTAGATAATAATGGTCCTTTATACCTAGATATTTATGATCATTCATTTACCGAATATTTCAATGCCAAATACATAAGAAACTTCTTGATTTTGCATTGGAATAATTCTTACATATTCTGGCCTAACCTGGCTATCAGCCAATATTTATCATAGCTATATATCTAAGTAAACAAATAATCCATTAACTAGTAACCATTCATAGCATACTGATACTGTTTAGTGTTAAGAAACCACAGTACTTAATTATATCAGTGTCACAGACACTGAACTGCATCTTAATCATAAAATACCATCTACCTCACTTGTGGTAACATTACATACATATTTAAGTGTATTATCTAGCATTATCTCTAATCTACTGATTTTCAGAGCTGCTCATTACATAATATTCTTTAAAAAAGTGTTATCATCACTGTAAGAGCATTTCATTACAATCTAACTATAATCAACTGTATCAAACCCTATTACAGGTAAAACCAGTAGACATTCTACTGTATTTTATCAAACAATTATTATGGTAACAGATTTTGTAATAACTTTGCAAAAATAGTGCCATTTACTATTTTTTTTAAATTATTACAGGATTTACCAACTTGGTGCATTCGTGCATTCGGGTCACAAATCAAATTATTACAGTATTTTTGATAATTGAACACCTGCTACAACCAGATTCCAGGGAGGAAATGAAGGACGATCTTTGGAATCATTACCTAAGTAGACAGGAAAGCTCATTTATCAAAACACATTAACATCAAACATATTCATCAGCAAAAAGAGAAAAATCTCGGAATCTCCGAAACTCGGAAAAGGTCAAAATGGCTAACAGTATTCCACCAGCAGCTGAAACAGGAAATAGGAGGACACTTAATGGTCTGCAAGATCACCTAACTCAACTGATTGACAAATGTCAAAAGTTGGCTAGACAACCATCTCCTGATTTAATAATTCTGAATACCCGAGTAAAAGCAGCTGTGGATAAGTATGAACAAATCAAACGCCATACAGAGATTTATCTAACAGAAATGGCTAATGCAGATTTAACCCGAAGGGAACTTCAGGAAATTGTCGTTGAAGTGACAATGTATGAAGATAAAATCCAAGATCAACTTGATCCTTTAATCAAACAAATATCTCAAGCAGGAACCCAATCCAATGTGAGCTCATCCACTCAACAGAGCAATGCAACTATCACACATATAGCCACAGAGCTCCCAAAGGTACAATTACCATATTTTGAGGGCAAGGATGAAGAAGATTGGGATACCTTCTGGAGACACTTTGATTCTATAATAAACTCAAAGACCTCTCTCAAAAAGGCGACAAAGTTTCAATATTTGCAAGGCCAGTTACGGGGAGAGGCAAGGCAGGTCATTGCTAATTTGTCATTAACAGATGATGATTACGACCATGCCTTACAGTTGTTACAAGATAACTACAGTGATAAGGAGACTGCAATTGCACGTCTCTCATACAAATTATTGGATTTACCCTCTCCAAATAAAAGTTATGAGTCACTACAATCATTTCGATTGTCTATAGAATCAATCATCAAAGCCCTCAGTACAAAAGTACCTGTAGGAGATGCAGAGTGGCTTATAAAGTTAATCATTCAAAGGAAACTTCCAAATGAGGTCATAGACAGCCTATGCCCTCATTATAACACCAACATCTTATCACAAAGCCAAATCATTGATGGACTTCGAGCTTACGTACAAAGATTACGAAGCTGAGGAAAACTTAGATCTCAAGAAAAAATCCCCAAAAGTGAATCCACGGACAAAAACAAAAATGTCCAAAATGGCAGTCCAAAATCAAGGCAACAAAACTCTTCTGCGAAGTGGAAACAGAATAATGTTGGCTCTTATGCTATATCCCCCACAGTTAACAGAACTGTAGGAAATCAAGCTCCTAAGACAGATAAGACAAAAGGAGCTACAAGTGCCCCAAAATGTTTATTCTGTCAAGAAGCACATACCATTTATCAATGCACAGTTTATGTAGGCCGTGCCAGTCGAATCGATCGACTGAAATCTCTGAACAGGTGCATCCGTTGTCTACGGAAGCACGATACAAGTGAGTGTAAAACTCAATTGCAGAACTGCCAATATTGTCATAAAAGTGTACATCACACAGCACTCTGTGGTGATATTAACACTCAATCCAGATCACAGACTTCCAATAATCAACCTGCATCTCAGGCAAAGCCCAAAGATGATAATACCACTACAGCCGTACAATTCTGTACAGTAATGAGCAATGTCAACGACTTGGATACAGAAATTGTTACAACAGCCATATTGCCTACTGCACAGCTAGAACTATGCAATCAAGGAATTTGTATTCCAACTAGAGGCTTTTTTGATCAAGGGTCACAGAAAACCTTTATCAGTAAAAAGATGACAGAAGATTTACAACTTAAATCTTCAAAGCAAGTATCTACATCCATATCAGGTTTTTTTACTAATTCTGGTCGTAGAACCTTTCCAGTAGTAAAACTCAATGTCTGTCTAGGTACTTCCCAAAGGACAGTAGAAGCCATAGTAGTTGATAAAATTCCTACTGAAATGGAAGTGACTGGTCTGACAGCCACAATTCAATTCCTAAAAGAAAAAGGAATACAATTAGCAGATCCTCTGCTTGAGTCTGACTACATACGGGATATCGGAATCCTGATTGGAGCTGACTACTATCATCGATTCATTCTGGGATCAGAAGAATCTATGGGTATGAATATACTCAAATCAGCAGGAGGCATATTGATGACAGGACCTATACTAGATCTTGAACCTTCAACTCCTGAAAAATCACATCATACAGAAACTGTAATAGTGGCATGACTAGGCAAAGAACAGTCACCACTTAAAATCCCCCACATGATTGATGATGGATTGGAATCTGTACATCAATTGTGGGAACTTGATGCCATAGGAATAATTCCTGAACAACTAAGTCCTGATGATGTCTGTGCATACAATCAATACTTAGAAACTGTACAGTACCATGATGGACAGTACTGGGTAAGGCTACCATGGAAAATCAACCATAAAACCTTACCTACCAATTATCACATGGCGTATAGTCAATTTAAACTTCAACTAGCAAAGCTAAGAAAAAGGCCTGAGCATTTAAAACTCTATCATGAGATTATTGCTCAACAATTAAAGAATAAATTCATCGAAGTCGTGAAACATGACAATAAGCAAACAGGCCATTTTTTACCTCACATGGCTGTAATGAGAGAATCAAAAACAACTCCTTTACGGATAGTTTTTAATTGTAGCTCTAAATCTGGACCCCAAGGAACCAGTCTAAATGATTGTTTGCAAACAGGTCCAAGTCTAACTCAGAAATTGTATGACATACTGTTGAAGTTTAGACTTAACAAATATGCGTATTCAGCAGATATAAGTAAGGCCTTTCTAAGAGTTGGCTTGCAGGAAGAAGATAGAGACTTCACTAAGTTTCTATGGGTAGAGAACCCAGAAGATATCAATAGTCCAATAGTGACTTTCAGATTCTCATCAGTTCTTTTTGGCGCGACAAGCAGTCCATTTCTATTGCAAGCAACTCTAGATACTCATCTGAAGAAATCATCAAGTCCCTGTAAGACTGAAATCAGTCAAAATCTATGTGTAGATAATTTTCAAGGGACAGTTAACAGTACTACTGAACTGTTACAATTATATCAAGAGGCCAACAAGGAGCTACAAGGTGCCAACATGCCACTACAATCTTGGGCCTCTAATAATGCAACATTGAATAATCAAATAACAAGAGATTACCCTGAATATCATGTACCAGAATCACAAAAGGTGTTAGGTATGGATTGGGATTTAATCTCTGACACAATCTCGATCAAATCCGTGCCAGTAAATTACAACATCACTACAAAAAGGGATTTGCTTTCACAAGTTAGCTAAGTATTCGACCCACTTGGTCTACTAAATCCTTTGACTATCAAGTGGCGTTTATTGGTGCAAGAAGCATGGAAAGCTAAGGTTGGTTGGGATGATCCACTACCAATCCAGTTACAAAAAGCTTGGATGGAAGTGGCTCAAGAACAAACTTTAGTTGAAAAGATAATCTTTCCGAGACACATAGTCGAGGAAAATGAAGAAGTATCACTACATGTATTCGCAGACTCGTCAGCCAAAGCTTTTGGAGCTTGTGCTTACTTAGTGACTTCTAATCAATCATATCTTATCACCTCTAAGGCCAGAGTCGCTCCATTAAAAAAGAGGACTTTGCCTCAGATGGAACTAACAGCACTGCTAACTGGCACACGCTTAGCAGTACATATCAAACAAGTCTTGTCTAACATGAACATCAAAGATGTCATTATATGGTCTGACAATGAAGCTGTCTTACAATGGGTACGAAACGACAACTGTCCAACTCCATATGTAAAAAATCGCGTCTCGGAAATTAAAGAAATTTCCGCAGGCTTTCAATTGTTGCATGTACCAACAAAGGATAATCCAGCTGATCTCTTATCAAGAGGTATGACATTTAAACAAAGGCAGTGTGAGTTTGCAAAGGCAGATATTTGGTTTCATGGGCCTCGATGGTTAGTGAATGGTAGTTGGCCAGAACAAAAGCCACACGTCATTACGACACAAACCATAACTACCACCAGGCAGCAAGCTCAAATATCAGTCTTGGATTGTACTCGTTACTCCTCGCTCATCAAATTAATCAATGTAACACAGAACGTGTTTCATTATCTCAGGAAAAAAGGTATAAAATACACTTTTCCTGATGCACTTATCTATTGGGTAAGACAAGCCCAGAGAGAAACTTATGGGAATAACTATGAAAATCTTCCTCATAAGTTAAAACACAATCTCGGTCTGTGGATAGACCAAGAAAATCACAACATTCTGCGTTGTGGAGGGAGACTTAAACACGCAGATATCAATCTAGATACTGTGCATCCATGGCTTTTACCAAAAATTCATTGGATCACAAGGTTGATTGTGTTACATAAACATCAACAAATCATCAAACATGGAGGAGTGTTAGACACACTCACACAAATCAGACAGCAGTACTGGATTCCTCAGGGAAGACAGTCAGTCAAATCAATCTTGAAGAATTGCATGATATGCCGAAGGTACGATGCAAGAACTTGCTCTTATCCAGGGCCACCACCCCTACCAAAGGAACGAGTGGTCCATCTACAACCTTTCGAAACGACAGGAGTAGATTATACAGGAGCAATATATCTAACAGGGACTGCAGATAAGCAACCTATCAAGGCATACATCTGTCTGTTCACCTGTGCTACCACCAGGGCAGTACATCTAGAGGTAACACCCGATATGACTGCTCAATCATTTATTCACGCTTTCCGCAGATTCGCAGCACGCCGCTCATGCCCTAAGCTGATGATTTCAGATAACGGAGCAAACTTGGTAGCTGGAGAAGCATGTCTACGGGAAATCTGTTCCCATCCTGCAGTTACTTCCACACTGGAACAGCGTCATTGCAGATGGAAATTTATCCCTCCGAGAGCCCCATGGCACGGAGGATTTTATGAACGGTTAATAGGAACTGTAAAAAGATCCTTGAGAAAATCTCTACACCGTCAGAAAATCAATCTTCAAGAACTCCTGACAGTAATCACGGAAATAGAATCAAGGGTGAATAATCGGCCGTTGACTTACATGTCTGAGGATCCTACTCAACATGAGCCATTAAGTCCTGCCCACCTAATGTATGGAAGACTTCTGACTCCAGTACCATCTCTAGTGGATGATGAGATCAGAGATCCCTCATATGTGGGTCAGAGCGAGTTGGTTCAGGGGTATAAGCATCTGTCCAGCATAATCCAAAAATGGAATGATGTTTGGACAAAAGAATATCTTACATCTCTACGAGAACATCACTTTGGGGCCAATGTCCCACATAATATAGCTAATCTCCAACCTGGCGATATTGTCTTGGTAGACAGTGATGGCCCTAGGGCTGACTGGCCATTAGGTAAAGTTGTCTCAGTCCATCCAGATAGTCAGGGGATTTTGAGAATAGTCAAAATCCTGTCTAAAGGAACAACTTCCCTGAAGACATTGGATAAACTCATCCACATGGAATCAGTAAGCCAGCTGCAGTTAGATCCTGAGAGACCTCAAGACACTCTAACTCCACAAGACCCACAGACTCCTAACAGACACAATCGTCCACAACGGACAGCAGCACAAAAGTGCAAGCAAAATTTGCACTTGTATTATCAATCCAATGGAGAGTAAATAAATACATATGGTTACTATGGTCCTTAGTATTGGACTCTGTGCCAGTTCTCTCCCTCTGGAAGATGTGGGAAATTTTTACCCACCATATCTAATAATCATCTAAGAAATGTATAATTTCTATATCATTTCTATATCATATCAAAATCATATCAAAATCATATCTAAATCGTATCAAAATCATATTAGAATCATTAAAGATTCATTATATAGCTTGATCCTGGATGACAATGTCACCATGAACACGTACACAACAGGGCCCTTTTGATGCCTACGTGACTTTGTACATGATCTCTCAAGGATCCAGAAGCTTCTAGAAGGATTTCTTAATTAAAAAACTATTGGAACATTTATTCGCTTCCGGTAGAGATTAAAAATCGAATCCTTAATAAGAATCAGTGGTGCTATCAAATACTACTTATAATCTTTAAATCTTATATCTAATTATATTATAATCACATCTTATCTTAATCATAAGTCTAGACTGTAAAAATAATCAATCAATATTCATTGAAAGCTACCTCTCAAGGGAGAGGGAGGAGCATCTCGGGAGCGAGAAGCGCCCACGACGATGCCTTGAGGCACTTCACGTTTGTTTACAACTCGGTGAACAAGTGACTGATCCTTAGCGAACATTACCAGCTCAAGGACACCTTATCTAATATTTTCATCGCCAGTGAACACTCTCTAGAACTGGGGGAGTACCTGGACAATATCTACAAGGAAAATCCTAGAACATTTATATAAAATAAGAGTGTATAGTGGAGATCACGGTGACACGGTTTCCTCCACCTTCGTTCTTTATCTTTTATCAACTCATTCTTCTGCAACTGCAGGGACAATCAAGTAGCAACGCTACTAGTACAATCAAACAGCAACGCTGTAGCAAAATATAGTGCCTAAACTCGACAAGAGAGATAAATCAGTCTGGCAAACTTGTCAGACAGGCACCCGGCTTCAGATAAGTATATTGAAGGTTATTACAGTAGCGTATTAATTGGCCAATTGTATGCTTGTATAACTTTAGTATTCTATAAATCTGTCTGTCGGTAATAAAGCGAGGCAACGCCTCATTCATCGGTACGTTTATTAAAATTGTAGTGTAGCTGTGAATATTATCCAGCACTAGACTCGAGAGTGTCCATTGTGTCAGAAAAGAATTCAGCCTCAATAAGTAAAAACCTCACAAGTGTCCATAGTGTTGGAAAAGATTCAGTCAAGCTAACTGTATCTTAAAATGAATAAATACATTGCATATATACTTGAATATATAAATTAAGTTATCAATTGCTTGCTTAGTTATTTTTAAGTTATCATATAAGTTCATTTAATTGAATATAATTTCTAGTACTTAGTTAACAGTATTTAGACTACATTTAAGGTCATTTATTATACTTTTACAATTTAATTTGTTGTTTATAGTATAAGTACATATTGGCTGTTAATAGTTATGGTGCTAGGTTAGACTATGTATGTTTAAATCCCTGATTTAAACAGAGCCAGTGTTCAGTCATATAACTGAATTTATTAAATCTTATCCTTGTATAAAATACAAGCTGATGTGAGATCCCTGTCTACAGGTGGATTGGAACTTCTATCAACAAAGTCATTCACCCCACCTGTCCCTTACAGCCCACAGTCTGTCATTAGGAAAAGAGGAACTAGGATTTACAACCCTAGCTAGAGATTTTAATTGAATTAATTTGCAGACAGTAAATTTTTAATTTAGTTCAGTACAAGTCCCTGGTAGTCTCCTCTTATATCAATCCCAGCAGGTTTTTCCCACATCTCTCAACCAGTTTAAAAGAGAAACTAAATATTACCTAATCAACTCCATGTAACCTACCTTACCCCTTAAATGTCACCCTATGTGTTGCTATTTTCAAACAATACTGTTTGTTGACCAAGTTGTATAATTGCTGATTTCTGTCATTTTCCTCCTCCCTACCATTTTTTCCGTTTTCAACACGATTTATACTTTAATCTTTATTACTATTAAGTTTTAGTTCAAGTGTTTTTTCCCCCACACCTTGCCCGAAATGCTATGCGTATTAGTGGCTTTAGGTATTGTATGTACTAGCTCTATCTATAATCCAACATTATGTTTGTAACTCATCTTCTCTGTATGTACTTTTACCTAAATAAAAATTTGAATTTGAATTTGAATTTGAAAACAATGTAGGGAAGAGAACAGGAGATGCTCTTTCACCCAAAGGGTTATTAACCCATGGAACCGTCTACCCGCAGATGCCGTAAATGCCAAAACTTTGTTAACATTTAAAGTACAGCTGGCAAAATGGGGATCCTTTGACAAACTGTCGGCTTCCTGTTCTCATCGAGGCCACTTGTGTTAGTGGCTCTCAGGTAAACTAAGGTATATTTGCAAACAGACTGAATCTCTTCAAACAGTATGGAAGCGTGTGGGATTTAACACCTATATGTACTAAGATGTGCTGTGTTTTAGTTCCACAATCTATAAATCTTGTTCCACATACGCCACACTCAAAACGAGTTTCATCTCTATGTACCATTCTGATAAGTGCAATTTGTGTATAGATATTCCCATCAGGATGACTGTCAAATTGGCTCTGTAGGGAGACGCATCGCGATGGAGCATCAATGTTGACCGTTTGGCAATGTTGACTACAAGAACAGTCATTAAACTGAGTAATTTACATTTGTAGTGTAGTCCATCTACCCTATTATTAATCCTCAAATTATGTTATATCGTATCTGTTGAGTGGTAAAATTCCCAGGCACAGATAACATTAGGGAAATATGGAACCATTATTTAATAATATACTTTCTTAACCCAATAAACCTTCTTGTACTTAAATAAATAAGTAAATAAATAAATAACATGTGAATCTTCACATGTATAAGAAGTATACATACACAGATTCCCACAGTCTGGCCAATCTGAATGTCCAGAATAAACAGCTTTATCATCTGAATGCATCAAGCTGTGCCTTTTCATATTTCCAAGAAGACTGAATCTGGAGACTTGTGAATTACATATCCATGCTTACCGAACCCCTTCTTGTACTCTGGACACTGGTTAGTTTTCTTTTTAATGAGAGATGCAGTTTATGTGAGATACTTCATCACTCAGGGTTATTTATTAACCGATGGAACTGCTACCCGCAGAACCCAACCCTGTTAACTTTTAAAGTACAGCTGCAAAATATCATCATGGCAAATGGAGGGATCTTCGATAACCTGCCAGCTTCATGTCCTCCTCGAGGCCACACGTGTGAGTGGCTCTCAGGAAAACTCGAGGAACATCACGATGGTTTTCTCCTATGATTGACGGCACAACTGAAGATGTTGGGAGGCGCATCATGGTGGACATATCTGAGGATGATTTTTCATTCAATAAATAATTAATATTAATTTACGACAGCTATCGAGGTTTTCCATAGGTAAATTGCTGTACTCTGACAAGATGCTACTACAAAAGTTATTTTAACTCTTGGAAAATCGTTATGACCAGCGACATTAAAATATAACTCTGAAATGGTAACTGGTCACTGTAGGTGACAGGCTAGTACGCCTCCAATGTGTGATGGTATCCATACAAATGAGACTGAAACTCTTTCTCCGTGTTGGTAGTTGACGAAAGACCTACAGTTGGTAGTGGACCCCATTTCCGTCCTTCAGGTGGATGTGGACCCCCATACCTATTCTATGGGCTGTTGTGTACCCAAACCCATTCTACAGGTGGTATGGACCCCTTACCCTCCCAACAGGTGGTAGTGGACCCCATACTCATTTTACAGATGGTAGTCGACCCCATACCCATACTTAAATACATTCCTACATCCATCCTGTTTGCAGTATGTTCACCCCATAGACATTTCAACGTAACATCGTTTTCTATTGACATTCCTACAATCCATTCTTTTTTCAGGTTTTCAAAGCCTATACTATTGTATATAATGTTAATTTGTAACGCACTATTATAATATGTAATAATTTATAGTGCATATTATAGTTTACTGAGAACTACCAAGATTTCTTAAAACAAAATTACGAGCCTACAATAGGATGTAGCTGATCCATGATATTCGAATTAAATGGACAATAGTACATAAATTTCCCAACATAAGTGGGACTGGAAAAATACAATTATCATTAAAACTGAACCAATCACGACTATTCTGATGTCTACAGTGATGGACGGGTACTATGGGACTATGTGAGGAAGGGTTGGTGTCTCGAAAACAAATATAGTTGGGAATCTACCACATAGGTATTATAAACATTAGCAACATAGCGATTATAAGCAATTAGTCACATATGTTCTGTCTTTGGGGTAGAACGGGTTGCACGGAATATAGTCAACACCAGCACAATGGTTTATTCTACACTCGCATTATGAAATTCCTAGGAATTTTTTTTTTAAGTTTTGAAAACGAGAGAGTTACACAGAGAGAGCGGCAGAGAAAGAGAGGGATAGAGAGGGATAGAGAGACAGACACAGACACGAAGACAGATAATCAGACAGTTATACAGAGACAGACAGACAGGCAAAACTGGCAGAGAAAGAAAACGAATGACAGCGACTGTAACGAGATTGGCGTAAAATGAAAGTAGTTCAAAAGTGGGCTATATCCAGATTGGAATCCAAACTCGAAGAAAACTTGCATCCGGAAGGTTTGAGTCATAGGTCTGGTGGTCCCTGGTGAAGGATCGGCAGGGAATACTCATCTGAGGACACAATCTCGCCTCTAAACCGATAGGATGGAACTGTTGCAACCAGCAATCAGTTGAAGGCTGATCTACAAGCAAACAACTTCGCTGCCAAGATGCAGGTCCCTGATCCTGAACGTCAGCCTCCATATCTTGCCCAAAGCAGTGTGTCTAGGGTGACTGAAGTGGTTATGCAGCGGGCTGAAGTTCTCCATCTACTTAAAACGCAAGACACAAAGAAAGCTGTGTGGGCCAGATAAGGTCAGTCTGCGACTACTACAAAGCTGTGCTGACCTGTTGGCTCCACCTCTCACATGCCTCTTCCAACTCTGCCTGGCTCAAGGAATTTGGGCCTCCTTATGCATAAAGGCAGATGTTCTTGTACACAAAAAGAAGAGCTGTTCAGTGGTTGGTAACTACAGACCAGTGTAACTGCTCTCCATTACTGGTATTATTCTCAAACAATAATCTCTAAGCAACTGAATTTTTTGGTTTAGTTTTGTCATAATCTGCTACTATGCAGTCGAAATCGATTACATAGTCCTATGTAATCGCCTTAGAATGGCCGATCGGCAGGTGATCTCTTGATAAATCTCTCCACTAAGTGTCATCAGTCACTGGATGAGTCCAGGATCAGCAAAATAAATATATATATATATATATATATATATATATATATATATATATATATATATATATATATATATATATATATATATAAGTTATAAATATAATGGATATAAATAAGCTGCAAAATGTAATGTTTGTTAGTACTACTGCTGAAATGGGTTAATTAATTGGTAACCCATATCTTAGCAGTTAAGTTGTTATAGCTGATAAAAAGAACTGGACATTCTCAGTCGCGAATGTGGGATTAATACGGTGTGAGCACTAATGGTGACCGCGAATGCTTCGTGTTGCACTAGGATGACTCGACGCAATGCTGCTTCCTCTCTTCTGAACGGCACCTGCCAAGTGACTCTTGTACCCGTATCATAACCCGTCAAAACCTGTACATAAAATTAATGATTATTAATTTATATACATTCACAATTAATTTTAACCAGGTACCATATTTCCCAGGGTTAGCGAGATCTTCGGTTGATCAGACGCTTATTTTATTTCCTTTGTCGAAGCTCGTGGGAAGTGTTTGAGCCAACTAGATGAGCTAGACTAGACTAGAATATGTGCCGACTAGAGAGGGAAGTTACTTTCTCTCTCTCTCTGTGGTTCGTCTGTGTGACCATGCAGGTAATGGCGTCTCATCTTTGTTTACATTCTCTCTCAACCATCGTACGTGGTTGGCCTCGTACGTGGTGGATAGCGCGCAGGACTCGTAATTCTATGGCGCGGGTTCGATTCCCGCACGAGGCAGAAACAAATGGGCAAAGTTTCTTTCACCCTAAATGCCCCTGTTACCTAGCAGTAAATAGGTACTTGGGAGTTAGTCAGCTGTCACGGGCTGCTTCCTGGGGGTGGAGGCCTGGTCGAGGACCGGGCCGCGGGGACACTAAAAAGCCCCGAAATCATCTCAAGATAACCTCAAGATAACCAGCCACCCTCCCGCTCAGCGTCTCGAAGAATACAGTTCTCTTTTGTTTACTCTTGACAATGGGAACTATTTATTAATATAATGCTACCTTTCATTAGGTTAAATCATAGAGAACCTTTTTTCTATCAAATTTAATCACTAGACTGTTAGTTTAAGAGATACATGTTGAGTAAATGAATGTTTGATGACATCAGGGATCTCCCGTTTCCTGTAATCCTTTTATGACTAATTAATGTAAATTAACAACATCTTATGGCGGTTAGTATGTTAGTGTCGGAATTTTTGACATAATTCCGGGAGGGGGGAGGGGACATGGGTTGAAGTGCAATAATTTCACCTGCCAAACCCCTTATCCTTCTCCTTTAGAATTATAATATTGTTTTAATTTAGACTTGCAATGTTGTGCAGCAGTTCTTTCTGGACAGATGTCCCATACTAGAGCTGCAGGTGTTGAAAGTATTTGAGTGACTTCTTTTTCTGTTAGCTCTGAAGGAATTAGTTTCCCTAAGGTTTAGAATTTTGAGTGTAGTGCTGCCTCGGCATTTACTTTTACTATTCTCAAGATACCCTGGTTATCTGGATGAACAGAGACTATTCAACTTATACGCCACTCTAAGCATGGACCATCACTGTCCACCAAAACAATGTCACCAGGGTTTTAGCAAATTTTGTTATAGAGGTTGTTTACCCCATAATGATGCGAAGTTTCGCACCTTAGTTTTATTTAACTCAGAGGACTGAGTATGTTCAGTTATATAAAATCAAGGATGGCTCTGAGACTGCAGTGGAATCAGTGACATTGGTCACTGGCACGAGTAGCAGTTTAGGTTACTGTTCACTGGATTGCCACTGAAGACTCATGAGCGCATCTCAAACTTTAAATATTAAGATCAGCCTTTGTTCATATAGTCAGCTGTATTTCCTATGGTGGATACAGCAGGAGCAGTTTGTACCCTGTTGACACTAGCTAATTTCCCTAACGCCTACCTATGTAAGGAATTTTACTATTATTGTTGACCTTTGTGTGTCAGTTTGTAGAGGACTAATGTCTCTATAGGAGTTGCAGGTGATGGAAGTCTCCAGGCGATTTCACATTCCTGTTAACTCCTGTGATGATAGGCTACAGGCGTAGCCACTCTAAGCTACAAGCTAGGCTACAGGCGTAGCCTAACTTTATTTCATTTTATTTGCTTTGAGAACTAAATGTAATTAATTACGACAGTCGAATATGCCTCTGGAACTGTAGTTAGATCAGTAACATTAGTTGCTGTGATGTGTAGCTGTTTAGGCTACTGGTCACTGACTATCTACTGAGGCCCACAGAAACCATCTCGGCTAATAATTATTGTACCAAATTCAGTCTTTAATTTATATAGTATTCTCCTTTGTGCTTAGTGGCTGGAGATTTATATTCAGCTGACAAATTTGATTTGCTAGTAGTACCGATGTTGGCAGGCATAAGCTTCATCAGATTTAAGACTGTACCTGTGAGTAAATTGCCTCCTGCTGTCTTTAACAGGTTCATTCCTGAACCTTTAACAGGTTGTTTTTCTATATTGGAGCGGAGTCTTGAGGTGGGTAGAATATAGTTGTGGTACAACTATATTCTACCCACCTCAAGACTCCGCTCCAATATAGAAGCGTCAAGAAATGTGAACCAATAGGCTTTTTACAATCACTTCCATTTCAATACCCATTGTTTCGTGTTCTGTCTTGTGTTGATGAAATTAATACCCTATTAATGCCACCTCTTGTTCTGTCTTGTGTTGATGAAATTAATACCCTATTAATGCCACCTCACCCCATCCACCTCACTCAAATGTAGATATAAACAAAATCAAAGATGCGTAAGTTCTATTCAGTTGTGTATTTGTAAACTAAAGTCTTTGAAAATGTAATAAGCTTTATGAAACGCGCTCGTGTCGCGTCAGACTAGAAATAAAAATGAATTTTGGAGAATTGATTTTTGAATTACCTCCAACAGTGAAAAGGAATGTACGAAAGATTGAGAAAATTCGTGTTAGAATTATTAATCTTACTTTTTCGGTCATATTTAATAATATATATATATATATATATATATATATATATATATATATATATATATATATATATATATATGTTGTACCTAGTAGCCAGAACATCGTACTCGGCCTGCTATGCAAGGCCCGATTTACATAATAAGCCAAGTTTTCCTGAATTAATATATTTTCTCAATTTTTTTTCTTATGAAATGATAAAGCTACCCATTTCATTATGCATAAGATCAACTTTTTTTTTAAAAAGTTGATCTCCAATTGTTGTTTTACTCCAGTTGTTTAAAAGTTGTTTACTCCAATAAAAAAAATTGCCTCATACATAATGAAATGGGTAGCTTTATCATTTCATAAGAAAAAAGTTAGAGAAAATATAATAATTCAGGAAAACTTGGCTTATTAGGCAAATCGGGCTTTGCATAGTAGGCCGAAAAGTGCATTCTGGCTATTAGGTACGACATATATATATATATATATATATATATATATATATATATATATATATATATATATATATATATATATATATATATATATATATATATATATATGAGTTTTTAGTTGCATATATGCCTGGAGACCGTTCAGGCTTGTTTGCATATATATATATATATATATATGTCGTACCTATTAGCCAAAACGCACTTCGTGGCCTACTATGCAAGGCTCGATTTGCCTAATAGGTCGAGTGATTTTTTTATTTCCAATAAACTGTTTCCAATTAGTTTATTTGAATTATTATTATTATGTTATATTGAAAACATAAATTATTGACCTAGTTGTGTTAGTTTAGATTAGGTTAAGCTAGCTTAGGTTAGGTTTGATAGGGTTGGTTGGGTTCGGTCATATATCTACGTTAGTTTTATTTCAAATTTAAAGAAAATTAACTCATACATAGTGAAATGGATAGCTTCTTCATTTCATATTAGGCAAATTGGGCCTTGCATAGTAGGCTGCGAAGTGCGTTCTGGCTACTAGGTACGACATATATATATATATATATATATATATATATATATATATATATATATATATATATATATATATATATATATATATATATAATATATATATATATATATATATATATATATATATATATATATATATATATATATATATATATATATATATATATATATATATATATATATATATATATATGTCGTACCTAGTAGCCAGAACTCACTTTTCAGCCTACTATTCAAGGCCCGATTTGCCTAATAAGCCAAGTTTTCTTGAATTAATATATTTACTATAATTTTTTTCTTATGAAATGATAAAGCAACCCTTTTCTCTATGTATGAGGTCAATTTTTTTTTATTGGAGTTAAAATTAACGTAGATATATGACCGAACCTAACCAACCCTACCTAACCTAACCTAACCTATATTTATAGGTAAGGTTAGGTTAGGTAGCCAAAAAAGCTAGGTTAGGTTAGGTTAGGTAGGTTAGGTAGACGAAAAAACATTAATTCATGAAAACTTGGCTTATTAGGCAAATCGGGCCTTGAATAGTAGGCTGAGAAGTGCGTTCTGGCTATTAGGTACGACATATATATATATATATATATATATATGTCGTATCTAGTAGCCAGGATGCACTTCTCAGCCTACTATGCAAGGCCCAATTTGCCTAATAAGCCAAGTTTTCATGAATTAATATATTTTCTCTAATTTATTTCTTATGAAATGATAAAGCAACCCATTTCATTATGTATAAGGTCAATTTTCTTTGATTGGAGTTCAAATTAACGTATATATATGACCGAACCTAACCAACCCTACCTTACCTAACCTAGCCTATCTTTATAGGTTAGGTTAGGTTAGATAGCCGAAAAAGTTAGGTTAGGTTAGGTTAGGTAGGTTAGATAGTCAAAAAACTATTAATTCATGAAAACTTGGCTTATTAGGCAAATCGGGCCTTGCATAGTAGGCTGAGAAGTGCGTTCTGGCTACTAGGTACGACATATATATATATATATATATATATATATATATATATATATATATATATATATATATATATATATATATATATATATATATATGTGTGTATATCACGAAAATAAACACGTGATTAAGAATGTGACAATGTCAGACCACGGAGGAAAAATGAAACCGGAAATTTCCTTAAGTACTTTCGTATATTAAATACATCTTCAGAAGATCATTTTACAGATCGAGTGATGGGTATAAATAGGCAGGAAGGAGTGGTGAAGTAAGGTGAGGCACAATACTTGGACAACGCAGACGGCCCATTGGCCCATCAGATGCACCCAATTGGCACATCCGATGTAGCCCAATGGCCCATCTGATACAGCAGACATACAAGCATAATATATAGGTAATTATAACATAAAGAAGTAAATATATACAATAAATTAGTGAGACAAATGTTTTTCAATGATTCTACTTAAATCGCCCTTTAGCTGATCTATTAGAAATGGATCTAAGTTATATAGACCACTGCTAATATTCAAATTACTTTCTTTGGTGATCTGTATCAAAGCAGATTCAATTATGTTTCTGTTATAGGTGCTTTTACAATTTGTTATTGAAGAAGCACTCTCCCAATCAATTTGGTGAGCTTTTTCTGACAAATGCACAAACAAAGCATTAGACAATTGGCCATGTCTTACAGAGTATTTATGTTGCGAACATAAATACTCTGTAAGACATGGCCAATTGTCTAATGCTTTGTTTGTGCATTTGTCAGAAAAAGCTCACCAAATTGATTGGGAGAGTGCTTCTTCAATAACAAATTGTAAAAGCACCTATAACAGAAACATAATTGAATCTGCTTTGATACAGATCACCAAAGAAAGTAATTTGAATATTAGCAGTGGTCTATATAACTTAGATCCATTTCTAATAGATCAGCTAAAGGGCGATTTAAGTAGAATCATTGAAAAACATTTGTCTCACTAATTTATTGTATATATTTACTTCTTTATGTTATAATTACCTATATATTATGCTTGTATGTCTGCTGTATCAGATGGGCCATTGGGCTACATCGGATGTGCCAATTGGGTGCATCTGATGGGCCAATGGGCCGTCTGCGTTGTCCAAGTATTGTGCCTCACCTTACTTCACCACTCCTTCCTGCCTATTTATACCCATCACTCGATCTGTAAAATGACCTTCTGAAGATGTATTTAATATACGAAAGTACTTAAGGAAATTTCCGGTTTCATTTTTCCTCCGTGGTCTGACATTGTCATATATATATATATATATATATATATATATATATGTTGTACCTAGTAGCCAGAACGCACTTCTCGGCCGACTATGCAATGCCCGATTTGCCTAATAAGCCAAGTTTTCCTGAAATAATATATTTTCTCTAATTTTTTTCTTATGAAATGATAAAGCTACCCATTTCATTATGTATGAGGTAAAAAAATTTTTATTGAAGTTAAAATTAACGTAGATATATGACCGAACCTAACCAACCCTACCTAACCTAACCTAATCTATCTTTATAGGTTAGGTTAGGTTATGTAGCCGAAAAAGTTAGGTTAGGTTAGATTAGGTAGGTTAGGTAGTCGAAAAAACATTAATTCATGAAAACTTGGCTTATTAGGCAAATCGGGCCTTGCATAGTAGGCTGAAAAGTGCGTTCTGGCTACTAGGTACGACATATATATATATATATATATATAAATATATATATATATATATATATATATATATATATATATATATATGTCGTACCTAGTAGCCAGAACTCACTTCTCAGCCTACTATTCAAGGCCCGATTTGCCTAATAAGCCAAGTTTTCCTGAATTAATATATTTACTATAATTTTTTTCTTATGAAATGATAAAGCAACCCTTTTCTCCATGTATGAGGTCAATTTTTTTTTATTGGAGTTAAAATTAACGTAGATATATGACCGAACCTAACCAACCCTACCTAACCTAACCTAATCTATATTTATAGGTAAGGTTAGGTTAGGTAGCCAAAAAAAGCTAGGTTAGGTTAGGTTAGGTAGGTTAGGTAGACGAAAAAACATTAATTCATGAAAACTTGGCTTATTAGGCAAATCGGGCCTTGAATAGTAGGCTGAGAAGTGCGTTCTGGCTATTAGGTACGACATATATATATATATATATATATATATATATATATATATATATATATATATATATATATATATATATGTTGTACCTAGTAGCCGGAACGCACTTCTTGGCCTATTATGCAAGACCCGATTTGCCTAATAAGCTAAGTTTTCCTGAATTAATTATTTTTCGACTACCTAACCTAACTTTTTCGGCTACCTAACCTAACCTAACCTATAAAGATAGGTTAGGTTAAGTTAGGTAGGGTTGGTTAGGTTCGGTCATATATCTACATTAATTTTAACTCCAATAAAAAAAAATTGACCTCATACATAATGTGTCGGAAAATCCAACACCATTTAATAATATTACATGGAGGCAGATAATATTGCTGCTGCGTTGTATAAACAAGTTACCCATAGAAAATGTAACTTGTAGTGGAATTTCCGTCTATAGAAAACAGAATATCATTACCACATACTATTATAAATTTACCACCTATTATGGTGGGAATTATTCTTAAATACATTAGTCTTTGGACTTTACCATCATAAAAACATCTCATATAAATTAACTTAATTATCAGAATTAAAATAGAGTAAATGTGACCTTTCTATCACTTACTGTCATCTGGACAATGTAGACCAGTAGCGTCAGAGAGGAGGGAGTAATCAGCCATTGTTATTTTACTTAGACCTGAGGCACGGGAGCAATTCGGCTCCTGTTAATTTTACTTGGACTAAGTGTTATGGAAACAAAGGTGTACCATCATCAACACACTGTCAACAAATACAAGTTAAGTGTTCTGCCGAAACCCATTTATCTATCATTTGTGGCCATTAATGTCATTAGATAGGGTGAGCCTGTTAGAATGCGAGATCGCCTCATACTAAAGGTAATTAAGCAAAGGTCTTTATGGTTCCTTGTACAGTGTTTTCTCTGATGTAGCTGTCATATATTAGGATTCTGGCTTCATAGCTAGCGCCCTTTTGACAGGTCAAGTCGAGGAAGCATGCTTTGTGTACCGGTTACTGGGTGATGGAAGCTTCCTCAAAGAGGATAATTCGGTGTCTACCTCCTAGTTATATCTGGTGGACTAAGGCCTGCTGTACAATAAGATAGGGAACCTCTTCAATGTATGTAGTCTAATACTGTAGTTTGATTGGCTGCATATATATAAATTCAATATAAACCCCCCTAATGTGTAGAGGATCGATTTGTGAGATTATTGCAGAAATACAGTCCCCTTATCATACAAATTGCTATCGAAGTATATAAATTAACGTAAATATAAATTCACATAAATTAAATAAATATAAATCTCAGGTCGGTTCCCACATTATTTGGCCCTTCGAACCGGATAATTTGGTCCTATGAACCCACATTATTGGTCATCTGCGAGTCGGATGACAGATTATTTGGTCATCTTAGTACCGGATGAACCAGTTAACCAGTGGATTCATTAAATATACTAGTGCAGTGTGATTTATACAAAGCCAACAGTCAAAGACGGCAGCATAGCCTCGAGGGAGCTCAGGAGCCTCCCTCAGCCCAGTTAAGCCTTAGTCAGCGGTTTCATGCACCCCCACAGATTTGGTGGCTTGTTATTCTGTGAAATGACAGTGCTAATATTGAAGCCAGCCAACTTAGTGGCTGTGTCTTCGCGAGATTGTTCATGGATTTCGTATAGTTAAATTTCGCGAGATATTATCTACGAATTTTGTGGAGTTTATTTCGCGAGGTCACTAATAATATTTAATACTTCTAGATAATATTAGAAGTTTCATAGAGGCTAATTAAGAGGCTATTATCAATAATTGTGTATATTATTTCTCCAAAATAGAGAATTATTTAATATATTGCCTAGTGTTCACAATATAATATTTACTAATTGCCAACCCGGTCGGCCGAGCGGACAGCACGCTGGACTTGTGATCCTGTGGTCCCGGGTTCGATCCCAGGCAAGAAACAATGGGCAGAGTTTCTTTCACCCTATGCCCCTGTTACCTAGCAGTAAAATAGGTACCTGGGTGTTAGTCAGCTGTCACGGGCTGCTTCCTGGGGGTGGAGGCCTGGTCGAGGACTGGGACACTAAAAGACCCGAAATCATCTCAAGATAACCTCAAGATAACCCACAACAGGGTAGGATATTACCATTGACTAGTTGAACTATTTATTGTTCATCCTAGTCCCATTACCATACTCTAGTTGTACTATATTGGACAACCTAGCACCATTAATGAATGGTGCAGACCCTATTTTAGGTGTAAATTTTATCAACTCGAGTTGAGTTGTGTATATATAATAATTTGCTTATGATCATTACACCTTTGAGTGATTAATTAGTGTCTATACCATCCTAGGGTGATATAGAAGAGCTAACCTAAAGGTACTTCCATGACACTGGTTTATCACTCAAATCATTAGTGTGTATGATTATATATATATAATGTGTATTAATTTTAAGTGCTAACCTCTAGTAGAGGTAGGATTACAGCCTAGCGAGTGCAGAATTTTACCCTAGGCTACCATCAGTACTTGTTCAGTATTATGAGCGACCCAAGTACAAGTCCCACAAGGCTTCACCAACTAGCCAGTATGGATAATGCAGGGAGAATGAAAAGAACCCTTGCAGGTCTTAAAGGCCACTTAACAAGACAGATCAAGAAATGTGAAGATTTGTCACAATAATCACCAGTTGATTATGCTGACCTGGAAAGCTATTATCAAGCAGCTGCAGGTAAATTTGAGCAAATCAAATGCCAAATAGCAATATATGTGGCTGAACTTGCCAACACCAATTTATCAGAAACAGAAATAGACGACATTATGGTTGATCTTGCGAATTATGAAGATCACACTCAGGCCACGTTACAGCCTTATGTCAAATTAATTGTCCAGAACAAGGCAACAACAACAACAACAGTTGCATCTAATACGAGTCAAGCAGAAGCTCGACTCCTTCCAATTAATTTACCCACTTTCTCAGGAAAAGATGAGGAAGATTGGGACGAATTTTGGAACAAATTCGTTGACCTTGTGGACTCAAAACCATCTTTACCAAAGAGTAGTAAATTCTCTTATTTGCAAGGCCAATTATCAGGTGAGGCTAAAACAGTAGTATCCCATCTGAGATTAACTAATGACGGCTATGATCTGGCAGTAAAACTCCTCAAGGATAATTATGCTGATCCACAAGTAAGAACATAACATTTAGTTCATGAGCTGTTGCATTTACCCCCACCGGAGGCTTCAGCTGATTCACTCCAAGTCTTCAAGCTGGAGGTAGAATCATTGATCAATGCCCTCAGCCTGACAGCAGATACAAACGGGGCTGAGTGGGTCTTGAAAATAATTGTCCAGGAGAAAATACCTAGGGACATATTGAGACAAATGAGTGCTCATTACAATAAAAGCATCTTATCCATGAATGAAATATCTGAGGGTTTAAAGTCAGTAGTTCATCAATTACGAACACATGACAAATTAAAACCACCAAGTAAACCCTCAGAAACCAATAATAGTAAACCACAGAGTACCAAAGGTACTCCAAATCAATCTAGACAATATAATTCAACACCAAAGTGGAACAGTAGCAGTGTGGGCGTATATGCAGCAGAATCCTCCAAGCCTACTGTTACTAGTTCACCCAAACAGGTAACTTCCAAACGTGCAGTAGGCTGGGGGACATTTCTGTTCTGCAAAAGGAAACATTCAACATACCGTTGTGCTAATTATCCAACCAGAGACACTCGTATTAAGCGACTCCAGGAATTAGGGAGATGTTTAAGGTGTCTCAAGTCACACAACATAGATTATTGTGATACCCAATTCAACACTTGCAACAGGTGTAGAAGAGGTAGGCACCATGCAGCACTGTGCAAATATACGAAATTAACGTATTCAAGACCCAAGGTGGAAGATAGCATTCCCACCACAGTACAGTACTGCAAGGTGCAACAAACAAAGAGTGTCCAATCAGCAAAGTCTAAAGGTAATACGACTTTGCCTACTGCCCAAATTACCATCCTGAATAGGAGGGCCAAGGTCCATACCCGTGGGTTGTTTGACCAAGGGTCCCAGAGAACATATGTCACTAAAAAGTTGGCAGATGAACTACAGTTAAGGCCTGTAGCCCAGATGTCATTCAATATCTCAGGGTTTGTAACAGATGCAGGACCTCAAGTCTACCAGGTGGTACAACCATCAGTACGTTTAGGCAGGTACGTCTGTAGAGTACAAGCCATTGTGGTGGACAAAATACCAGTAGACCTACAAGTTCAAGGTCTGAGAGCAACTGCCAAATTCCTGAGAAATAGAGGAATAAAATTGGCAGATAATATTAAGTCTGATCACCTCACCAACTTCGGTCTCCTTCTAGGGACAGACTATTGCCATCAATTCATTGGTAGCCCTACTAAATATCAGGGCATAACCATGTTAAAATCTGCAGGAGGTAAATTACTCTCAGGCCCAGTATCAAGCCTGGGGAGACCTATGGCTGCAGATAAACAATACCAATAGAAATCTAAATTTGTCAGCTGATTATATTTCTCCAGTAGCATTATACTAAGGAGATTACAGCTGACTATAGTAACAGAGGTTGATGTTAGTATCATCATTTAAAGCTGAAGATGAGTTCATGAGGCCTCAGTGGCAAATCAGTGGACAGTAGCCTAAACAGCTACAAGTCACTGCGACCAATGTCACTGAACCCACTGCAGTCTCAGAACCATACTTTACTTTAATGATGAGCTATTCAACCTTCTGAATCAATTAACTAAATTAAACCCCAATAAATCTGATGACTGATTTGATACATTTATTATTTAATCAAGATGTATTCCATGGGCCTCAGTGTTTATATATCAGTGACTAGTTACCTGAACAAACTTCAAGTTATATCTAATGTCACTGATCTCACTGCAGTCCCTGAATCATACTTGACTGTAGTACTTGATCACATTCAGTCTTCTGGGTTAAATAATATGTAATTAGGCTTGAGTTTTAGCCTTTCAAGAGTTAACAGGGAAATGAAATCGCATTAGACTTCTAACCCCTGCAACTCTAGTACGGGACATCCGTCCTGTACGAACAGACGCACAAATGTGTGATTACTAACTACTAACATCAAATTAATCTAATAATCCGAAGGAGGAGTATCGGTGTTCGTCTGTTCTAAATAGGACTTCGACCCGTGAGCAGCCCCCCGGGGAATTATGTCGGAAAATCCGAAACCATTTAATAATATTACATGCAGGCAGATAATATTGCTGCTGCGTTGTATAAACAAGTTACCCATAGAAAATGTAACTTGTAGTGGAATTTCCGTCTATAGAAAACGGGATATCATTACCGCATACTATTATGAATTCACCACCTATTATGGTGGGAATTATTCTTAAATACATTAGTCTTTGGACTTTACCATCATGAAAACATCTCATATAAATTAACTTAATTAGCAGAATTAAAATAGAGTAAATGTGACCCTTCTATCACTTACTGTCATCTGGACAATGTAGACCAGTAGCGTCAGGGAGGAAGGAGTGGTCAGCCATTGTTATTGTACTTAGACCAGAGGCACGGGAGCAATTCGGCTCCTGTTAATTTTACTTGGACGAAGTGTTATGGAAACCAAAGGTGTACTATCATCAACACGCTGTCAACAAATACAAGGTAAGTGTTCTGCCGAAACCCATTTATCTATCATTTGTGGCCATTAATGTCATTAGATTGGGTGAGCCGGTTAGAATACGAGATCGCCTCATACTAAAGGTAATTAAGCCTAGGTCTTTATGGTTCCTTGTACAGTGTTTTCTCTGATATAGCTGTCATATATTAGGATTCTGGCTTCATAGCTAGCGCCCTTTTGACAGGTTAAGACGAGGAAGCATGCTTTGTGTACCAGTTACTGGGTGATGGAAGCTACCTCAAAGAGGATAATTCGGTGTCTACATCCTAGTTATATCTGGTGGTCTAAGGCCTGCAGTACAATAAGATAAGGAACCTCTTCAATGTATGTAGTCTAATACTGTAGTTTGATTGGCTGCATATATAAAAATTCAATATATACCCCCCTAATGTGTAGAGGATCGATTTGTGAGATTATTGCAGAAATACAGTCCACTTAACATACAAATTGCTATCGAAGTATATAAATTAACGTAAATATAAATTCATATAAATTAAATAAATATAAATCTCACAGGTCGGTTCCCACATAATGAAATGGGTAGCTTTATCATTTCATAAGAAAAAAAATAGAGAAAATATATTATTTCAGAAAAACTTGGCTTATTAGGCAAATCGGGCCTTGCATAGTAGACCGAGAAGTGCGTTCTGGCTACTTGGTACGACACACACATATATATATATATATATATATATATATATATATATATATATATATATATATATATATATATATATATATATATATATATATGTTGTACCTAGTAGCCAGAACGCAGTACTCGGCCAACTATGCTGTGCCCGATTTGCTTAATAAGCCAAGTTTTCCTCAATTTATATATTTAAAAAGAATTCTTGTGGAATGAAAAAGCTCTCCATTTCACTATGTATGAGTTAATTTTCTTTAAATTTGAGATAAAACTAATGCAGATATATGACCGAACCTATATATATATATACAGTAGTTCTTTATTGTATCATAAATATGATCCAGTTTGAAGAAAAATTAACATATGTATTTTTTCCCAGGAGGATTTTTTATGCTTAATTTATTTACGTATTAGGTTATTGATTTATTCAACTTACTTTAATTTATTATTAATAATTCATTGTGGGCTGTATTTAAAGGTTATCACGGTAGGTGTTCACCTGTACTTAATCTTGAGGGGGGAGGGTGTATATACATAGCCAATATCACAAATAATGGATATAAATAAGCTGCAAAATATGATGTTTGTTAGTACTTCTGCTAAAATGGGTTAATTAAGTTTTAACCATATGCTAGCTGTTAGGTTGTTATAGCCTGATAATAAGCACTGGACATTCTCAGTCACGATTGTGAGACTTCTTTGGTGTTAGCCCTAATAGGGAAGGTGAATGTTTCCTGTTGCATTAGGATGACTCGACGTAATGCTGCTTCCTCTCCTCTGAACTACACCTGCCAAGTTATTTATCAGTAGTATATTGTCATTACTAAACACACAAAATAATATTGAACAACAACTTACATGTTCCGGATGTTGTACGTGTATCATAACCGGTCAAAACCTGTACATAAAATCAATGATTATATATTTACACAATTAATTTTACCCGGGTACCATACTTCTCAAGGTTAGCGAGATCTTCAGTAGATTGGAGACTTGTTGGTTCCTTTGTTGAACCTCGTTGGAAGTGTTTGAGAGCTACATGTGCCGACTAGCGTGAGAGGCTACTCTGTCTGTGGTCATCTGTGTAATTGCGTTGCGTCTTTGTTTACATTCCCTCCGAGCCAGCCTCCCTCCCGCATGGAATCACGAAGAACACGGTTCTATTTTGTCTTCATTGACAATGGGAGGGATTCTTTAATTTCATGGTACCATTCGTTAAGTTCATTCACAGAGAACATTTATCTATCAAGTCAAATCACTAGACTGTTAGTTTAAGGGATACATGTTGAGTAAATGAAAGTTTGATGACGGCACGCATCTCCTGTTCTCTATAATTTATTTTTTATAAATAATAAAAATTAACAGTTTATTGCGGTTAGTATGTTAGTGTTGAAATTTTCGACAGAGTTCAACCAAAAATAGCTGACCAAATATCATACTACAATTAACACGAATCATGTGTCTGGCAGCGCGGCAGGTAAGTTGTCCTGGTACACATTCCCTCGTCCATGGACCAGTCCAACTCTGACCTTCGCATCTAGCACAACAAGCCAGCACTACTCCCAGGTATAATCTCTAACCTCTTAACAACAGCTATACTCATCAATGGAGACCTGTCCTTTCTGCAGAAAGGCAAAGCAAGAAAAATTGCATATCTGCGTGTGAAGTGCTTTAAGGGTCATATAACGTATATAGCTAACTTGCATAAGCTATATATGCTAACACATTATCTTATAAGCTATACTCATTTTTTGAGTATAGCTTATTTTTTTTTATTTCGTTTTTATTAACTGTTCTTATTTTTTCAGTGATGGGAACATGAGATTATTTGATGTTCTCATTTTTCTGATGGGAACATCAGATCATTTGGGAACACATCGGATGGGGGAGTAGGGAGGACGAGTGGACAGGGGACTGGGGAATGGTGGGGGAGGACGAGGGGACAGGGAAGCTGGGAATGGTGGGGAGGACAAGAGAATGGAGAGTACGACGGGATGGGGGAATGGGGAATGGTGGGAGGACGAGGGGGATGGGGAGTGATGGATGGTGAGGAGGACGAGGGGATGGGGGAGTCAGGAATGGTGGGAGGACGAGTTGACAGAGGAGTGGGGGATTGTCGTGAGGACGAGGGTACGGAGGGGAGAAATGGGGGATGGTGGGGAGGACTATGGAATAGGGTAGGGGGAATGGTGGGGAGGATGAGAGGAAAGGGAGGAGGGAATAATGAGGAGGACGAGGGGATGGGGAGGAGGGAATGGTGGAAAGGATGAGGGACGGGGAGGTGGGAATGATTGGGAGCACGCGGGGACGGGGGAGGGAGAAATGGTGTGGAGGATAGGAGGGCGGGGGAGGGGGAAAGATGGGGTGGATGAGGGGATTGAGGAATGGTAGGGAGGACGAGGGGACGGGGGGGGGGCACGGGGCATGATGGGGAGGACGGCGGGACGGAGTAGGGTTGCTGTGGCCTGGTACAGATAGTATTAAATATGGACCAAATTCTAATAGGATCAAGTTTAATATTGTGAACACCAATGAGAGTTTAATGTATTATGTTAATAATCAACTAGCATGCAGCATCTCCCTATGTTTTGGGGATAGTATTTGACAAAATTTGGGAACTGGGCATGATAAAAATTATGATATATAGGCACACAAGAATTATTTAACAGATGCGCCCGTATCCGACAATAATCCCTATCCTCATAACCTAGAGGTATGATGGATTACTTGTGTGTTTTTTGTGATAAAATTGCACCTACAATATACGGAAATTTTTTAGTCAATATATTGGACATAATGTCTTTCAAAGGGGGTGAAAGCTCAAATAAGAAACTGTATAAAACTTTCAATACAAATGTACTGGATAGTAGAAGTATTGTTGTAACAGATCCTAATGGGACCCTCTATATATTTTGATAAATACGGGTGTACTACTGTTGTTTTGCATATACGACCTCGAATTGGCTTAATTAATATTATAGAGATATCATAGTTCGAAGCCTCATTACCCATCCGCTAGTTACAAAATGCGTGTCCGTTTTATTCCCCCGTCTGTAGACGAAATATTATTCTTAATTACTCCTCCTCCTTCTTCACTTAAGAGAGGTAGGCTGAGTGATATTCGAATATTTAATAGGAGCCATATAAGAAGAGATGGTATTTTTAGTTTCCTCACAGCTTTAGTTCGAAAAGCAGCTCCATTTTTAATGAGAACATTTGCTCCTGCAGTTTTAAGTACGAGTCAAAAGGTATTGCAAGACATGCAACCCGGCGAACATACCTTTAAAAAGTCCATTAAGAAGCATGGTATAGAATCATTGAAGGGAGTCAGGTGACAGATTTAGGATGGCGGTAAAAGACGAAAATAGTCTAAGAAAAAGGCCAAGGCTTCCAAATTAGTTCTTATCCAAAGTTTTACTAAACTGAAGAAGTGTAACTTATTACCCCTATAGCCGGTAACATGCATACTACACCTCGAGCACGGCTGCAGTCCCCTTTAGAAAATTATATAGTGGCGGTAACAGATGGATTTCCAAAACTAAATTCAGCACGCATGATCGAGTCCTCTATAGCTCGTAGGAAAACCATTGATTATATATATATATATATATATATATATATATATATACATATATATATATATATATATATATATATATATATATATATATATATATATATATATATATATATATATATATTAGTATATTTTGGTAGCAGTCTTTCCTGTAGACATATATTATTAAATATGACCGAAAAAGTAAGATTAATAATTCTAACACGAATTTTCTCAATCTTTCGTACATTACGCTTCACTGTTGGAGGTAAATCAAAAATCACTTCTCCAAAATTCATTTTTATTTCTAGTCTGACGCGACACGGGCGCGTTTCGTAAAACTTATTACATTTTCAAAGACTTCACAAATACACAACTGATTAGAACTTACGTATCTCTGCTATTATATCTACATTTGAGTGAGGTGGGAGGGATGATGTGGCATATAGTGACGTGGCATTAACACAAGACAGAACATGAGAGGATATTAATAGGGTATTAAAAGTATCAACACAAGACAGAACAGAAACAATGGGTATTGAATAGAAGTGTTTGTAGAAAGCCTATTGGTCCATATTTCTTGATGCTTCTATATTGGAGCGGAGTCTTGAGGTGGGTAGAATATAGTTGTGCAATAATTGGCTGTTGATTGCTGGTGTTGACTTCTTGATGTGTAGTGCCTCGCAAACGTCAAGCCGCCTGCTATCGCTGTATCTATCGATGATTTCTGTGTTGTTTACTAGGATTTCTCTGGCGATGGTTTGGTTATGGGAAGAGATTATATGTTCCTTAATGGAGCCCTGTTGCTTATGCATCGTTAAACGCCTGGAAAGAGATGTTGTTGTCTTGCCTATATACTGGGTTTTTTGGAGCTTACAGTCCCCAAGTGGGCATTTGAAGGCATAGACGACGTTAGTCTCTTTTAAAGCGTTCTGTTTTGTGTCTGGAGAGTTTCTCATGAGTAGGCTGGCCGTTTTTCTGGTTTTATAGTAAATCGTCAGTTGTATCCTCTGATTTTTGTCTGTAGGGATAACGTTTCTATTAACAATATTAACAATAAAAGGGTCCTGAAAGATATTGTTAATAGAAACGTTATCCCTACAGACAAAAATCAGAGGATACAACTGACGATTTACTATAAAACCAGAAAAACGGCCAGCCTACTCATGAGAAACTCTCCAGACACAAAACAGAACGCTTTAAAAGATACTAACGTCGTCTATGCCTTCAAATGCCCACTTGGGGACTGTAAGCTCCAAAAAACCCAGTATATAGGCAAGACAACAACATCTCTTTCCAGGCGTTTAACGATGCATAAGCAACAGGGCTCCATTAAGGAACATATAATCTCTTCCCATAACCAAACCATCGCCAGAGAAATCCTAGTAAACAACACAGAAATCATCGATAGATACAGCGATAGCAGGCGGCTTGACGTTTGCGAGGCACTACACATCAAGAAGTCAACACCAGCAATCAACAGCCAATTATTGCACAACTATATTCTTCCCACCTCAAGACTCCGCTCCAATATAGAAGCATCAAGAAATATGGACCAATAGGCTTTCTACAAACACTTCTATTCAATACCCATTGTTTCTGTTCTGTCTTGTGTTGATACTTTTAATACCCTACTAATATCCTCTCATGTTCTGTCTTGTGTTAATGCCACGTCACTATATGCCACATCATCCCTCCCACCTCACTCAAATGTAGATATAATAGCAGAGATACGTAAGTTCTAATCAGTTGTGTATTTGTGAAGTCTTTGAAAATGTAATAAGTTTTACGAAACGCGCCCGTGTCGCGTCAGACTAGAAATAAAAATGAATTTTGGAGAAGTGATTTTTGATTTACCTCCAACAGTGAAGCGTAATGTACGAAAGATTGAGAAAATTCGTGTTAGAATTATTAATCTTACTTTTTCGGTCATATTTAATAATATATATATATATATATATATATATATATATATATATATATATATATATATATATATATATAAAATATATATATATATATATATATATATATATATATATATATATATATATATATAAATTATATATATATATATATATATATATATATATATATATAATATATATATATTACTGGTTAATTTAGGAATTAATAAATTTAAATATTCGTATATCGAATTCAGGATCCCTGCTATTCCAGGTAATTTCCTGTATATGTCATCCCCTAGCCATAGAAGTGGGGATAGAGTAAAAAAAAACCCGATGAAGTCATAGAAACCGATAAAAAAGTAACGGTATATAATGGATTATCACAAACAGTTTTTAAAACAGTGGTGGTGTATTTTAATGAACAAGTGGTAGAAAGCAATTCTTTCTTTTCATAATGGGCTTATATAAAGTTACTAACAGCTCACTGCAGTCGTTAGTGATACCTAATAAAACTGTTACTCATTATTTTACTGTGACGACAATAGATCAGGATGCGAGAATTGCTAATATGGAAAACACAAGGTACTCATACATGTTTTTTATTATTGTTTGACATTGCATCCATTAGTGAATATATATTGGATAACGTAGATGTAAGAAAACGTTTAGCGTTAAATAGCGATAAATGGATTATTTGCAGTGACTTGGCTACCGCAATCTATAACTATAATATATAAATGGCCAACTTATGGATTGATAGATTAGCCCTATTTCCTTCTAGATTATTGGCTATTAGCAGAGCACTAGCCCCCAAAAATGGAGCAGTAATGAATATATTTGAAAAAAACAAACATTTAAAGCCTATATTCTAGAGCATGGGCAAAATCAATAACTATAGATTAGCCCTGGGGTAGAGTGATCCCTGGGAAGTTATATATGAAGTTATATGGAAGCCATTTCTGGAGATTATACCTTAAGCCCATTATATTTCAATAATTCCGCATTGAGCAACGTATATATATCAGTGAATGGTACTAGTTTACTTAATATCTCCTGTGATTTCCCTCATAAATGTTCAAACTTATATTACAAGGTCTTGAACGCTGTAGGATTGAATGTACATAATATTTTATCCAACGAATCGTTCATTATAGGACAAACTCTGCTGGCCTACCATTTATTAGCAGAAGAAAGGGGGTGCAGAAACAGGGACAGCTAAACTACTGGACATGGCAACATGAACCTTTTTTACGCCAGTATATCAGGAGACCCACAAGAATGTGAGTCAACCATGAACTATCTAGATTTAACCTGGTATTCACTTTGAACGATTCAGTCATGAATAAGTGATAACAGTGTCTTGATGTTTTAGTGTCTTGTAGAAGTAGTGATAACTTACTCAAGGAAAGGAAGAGAGAAAAAAGGCTAGCATACCGAAAGAGAAACTACGAGGTGATAAGACAATTGCTAACAGAAATATTGGGCTCTATCAAATCTTAACAACCATGGTTAACCGAGCTGATGGGAAAGCTGCCCGAGACATGATAGGTTATATTACCCAGAAGTGTTATGAGGCAGCAGACAAGCAAGGAGAAGTTCCTGGACAAAGAGAGGCAATATCTAACGAGGCACCACTGGGAGAGTTTGAGATCATCAGTGGGGTGGCATGGAAGCATCTGCTTGAATCGGATATACAAAAGTTGTTTGCCCAGTGGAATCGCAAGGGAGTATAACTAGTCGCTGGTAATAGGAAAACTGATAAAAGTTTGGAAAACGGCTAATGTAGTCCGAATATATAAGAAAGACTCAGAGCAAACACTGAACCACAGGCCAGTGCCCCTATCCTCCATCCGACAAGTCGTCGTGTCTACATTTTCTCATGTGTGGTTGGGAACTCTCAGTTTTGTGGTGTTCCCAGGGTCCAATTTTGTCTAATTTTTGATATGTTATTCGGCAGTGGTTCCTCAGCTGGTAACAGTTTAGAAAGCTTCTGAAACATTATTGGCCAGGTGAAAGGTATATTTGCTTTGGATTTCCTTGTCCAGTGAGCGAAGCAATTTTCAAGAAAAGTTGGAACATTTTCAGTTGTGAGTTGTTATTAAATTACTTCTCATTTATAAATACGAGAGAGAGTAGTTCAGGAATAGAAACGCTATTTTTTTACAATCTGAATTAGCAGGCATACTTTTTCAGAATCGAAAAGTGTCATCTTAGTTACGTGTGCATAATTAAACACTAGTGATCTTCTCCAATCCCTGTTGCCGTATTTCTGCAGACAATATCAGCAGCAATTTAAGCTGTAGTAGTCTCTTTCCTTCTCTCTCTCACCCACATTTCCCTCCTACATTACAGGACGGGGAGGGAGTATCGTTTACGGGACTGAAGACGCTGCTGGAGTACAAGATGACGAGCTTCAACATGACGGAACTTCAAAACTCACAAATATCTGGCCAGAGGGTAAGTAAGGCCTACTTTCAGTGAAGAACATTACACTCTCATTTACTATACATATTATGTCTTGTGGTATATGTATGGCATCTTGTGGTCCTGTTGCTCTTAGGGTGCAAGATGCATCTGGCTCACATGGTTAAATAACACATTCATTTATTAATGTATTTAAATCATAATTTGGGCAGCTCCTTCCTATAAACTAATTATGAGCAGCTGCTTGATAGCAATGATTTATAACAAGTATCGGCATAGATAAATCACGCAATTATTATCTCAATCATTTCAAATTAAAAAAAAAAGTTTCATTTTACAGGAATATAATTTGCTTTCCAATGTGTTAGAGATTATTTTAGGAACATACATTTTATTACATTCTTAGAGTGAGATTCACATCCTTGAATGACTATACTCAATTAGGCTCAACTTGCACCTAATATCCCCGATTATTTTAACATCGAGATTAGTAGAGATAAAGCTAGCGAATGAATGGGTGTTAATTCTGACTGCTGACTAACAGCAGTTTCTGAGGAGGAGAGAGTATCGTCATCCTGGATGAATTTACTTTAATAGTAGCGAATGTAGTGAGGGAGAATGTAGAGAAGGAGAATGTTGTGAGGGAGAATGTGGTGAGGGAGAATGTGGTGAGGGAGAATGTGGTGAGGGAGAATATAGTGAGGGAGAATGTGGTGAGGGAGAATGTTGTGAGGGAGAATGTGGTGAGGGAGAATGTGGTGAGGAAGAATGTGGTGAGGGAGAATGTGGTGAGGGAGAATGTGGTGAGGGAGAATATAGTGAGGGAGAATGTGGTGAGGGAGAATGTTGTGAGGGAGAATGTGGTGAGGGAGAATGTTGTGAGGGAGAATGTGGTGAGGGAGAATGTGGTGAGGGAGAATATAGTGAGGGAGAATGTGGTGAGGGAGAATGTGGTGAGGGAGAATATAGTGAGGGAGAATGTGGTGAGGGAGAATGTGGTGAGGGAGAATGTGGTGAGGGAGAATATAGTGAGGGAGAATGTGGTGAGGGAGAATATAGTGAGGGAGAATGTGGTGAGGGAGAATGTGGTGAGGGAGAATGTGGTGAGGGAGAATGTGGTGAGGGAGAATGTGGTGAGGGGGAGCGCCAAAAACACGTCTGAGGTGACATGAGGAGGATTGTATATATAGACACCTCCATGAAAGGTTCATGGGGGTGTCTATAATTGGCAATATTTATTTATGCATTTAATTTAGGACATCGACCACCCTATGTCCGACCCATACCGCAGACCATCTCCCTCTGCAAATTTGTGTGAGGCTACTATTAAGCGTCTGGCCTCCAGGTTACAGGGGGGTAACTACATCAACAGTGACCGTTGTGATGGTGTTCCTCCTGCAGGTGTTCCTGGAGCTGGAGAACCTGGTGGGGTACTACATCAGCAGCACCTACATCCCCACGCTGCTGCTCCTCCTCATCTGCTACCTCACCCTCTTCTTCGACCTCGCTGACTTCTCGGTACTTTGTTCCTCCGCCCTGGCTGGACCACTTCCTTGGCTAGACCACCTCCCTGGATGGACCTCGGCCCTGGCTAGACCTCCGCCCTGGCTGGACCACCTCCCTGGCTAGACCTCGGCCCTGGCTAGACCTCCGCCCTGGCTGGACCACCTCTCAGGCTGGACCTCGGCCCTGGCTTGACCTCCTCCCTGGCTGGACCTCCTCCCAGGCTGGACCTCCACCCTGGCTGGACCTCCACCCAGGTTGGACCTACGCCCTGGATGGACCTCCTCTCTCGCTGGATCTCGGCCCTGGCTGGACCTCCGCCCTGGCTGGACCTCCACCCTGGCTGGACCTCCTCCCTGGCTGGACGTCCACCCTAGCTGGACCTCCACCCTGGCTTGACCTCCACCCAGGCTGGACCTCCGCCCTGGCTGGACCTCAGCCCTGGCTTGAACTCCACCCTGGCTGGACCTCCACCCTGGCTGGATCTCCGCTCTGGCTGGACCTCCTCCCTGGCTGGACCTCCGCTCTGGCTGGACCTCCACCCAGGCTGGACCTACGCCCTGGATGGACCTCCTCTCTCGCTGGACCTCGGCCCTGGCTGGACCTCCGCCCTGGCTGGACCTCGGCCCTGGCTGGACCTCCGCCCTGGCTGGACCTCCACCCTGGCTGGACCTCCTCCCTGGCTGGACCTCCATCCTGGCTGGACCTCCACCCTGGCTTGACCTCCACCCAGGCTGGACCTCCGCCCTGGCTGGACCTCAGCCCTGGCTTGAACTCCACCCTGGCTGGACCTCCACCCAGGCTGGACCTCCGCCTTGGCTGGACCTCCACCCTGGCTAGACCTCCACCCAGGCTGGACCTCCGCCCTGGCTGGACCTCCACCCTGGCTGGACCTCCACCCTGGCTAGACCTCCACCCTAGCTGGACCTCCTCCCTGGCAGAACCTCCTCCCTGGCTGGACCTCCTCCCTGGCTGGACCTCCTCCCTGGCTGGACCTCCACCCTGGCTGGACCTCCACCCTGGATGGATCTCCTCCCTGGCTGGACCTCCTCCCTGGCTGGACCTCCACCCTGGCTGTACCTCCACCCTGGCTGGATCTCCGCCCTGGCAGGACCTCCACCCTGGCTGGATCTCCTCCCTGGCTGGACCTCCACCCTGGCTGGATCTCCTCCCTGGCTGGACCTCCTCCCTGGCTGGACCTCCTCCCTGGCTGGACCTCAATCCTGACTGGACCTCCACCCTGGATGGACCTCCACCCTGGCTGGATCTCCTCCCTGGCTGGACCTCCTCCCTGGCTGGACCTCCACCCTGGCTGGACCTCCACCCTGGCTGGACCTCCGCCCTGGCTGGATCTCCTCCCTGGCTGGACCTCCACCCTGGCTGGACCTCCACCCTGGCTGGACCTCCGCCCTGGCTGGATCTCCTCCCTGGCTGGACCTCCACCCTGGCTGGATCTCCTCCCTGGCTGGACCTCCTCCCTGGCTGGACCTCCACCCTGGCTGGACCTCCACCCTGGCTGGACCTCCACCCTGGCTGGATCTCCTCCCTGGCTGGACCTCCTCCCTGGCTGGACCTCCACCCTGGCTGGACCTCCGCCCTGGCTGGATCTCCGCCCTGGCTGGACGTCCGCCCTGGTTGGACCTCCGCCCTGGCTGGACCTCCACCCTGGCTGGATCTCCGCCCTGGCTGGACCTCCGCCCTGGTTGGACCTCCTCCCTGGCTGAACCTCTTCCCAGGCTGGACCTCCGCCCTGGTTGGACCTCCTCCCTGGCTGGACCTCCACCCTGGCTGGACCTCCACCCTGGCTGGATCTCCGCCCTGGCTGGATCTCCGCCCTGGTTGGACCTCCGCCCTGGTTGGACCTCCACCCTGGCTGTTGTTTGTTGCTGTATTCTCTCATTTATCCACACAGACTCTTATGCATATATTAACCCCCACACACACAGACTCTTATGCATGTATTAACCCCCAGACACACAGACCCTTATGCATATATTAACACCACACACAGACCCTTATGCATATATTAACCCACACACAGACTCTTATGCATGTATTAACCCCCACACAGACCCTTATGCATGTATTAACCACCACACACAGACCCTTTTGCAGATATTAACCCCCCCACACAGACCCTTATGCATATATTAAGCCCCCCCCCCACACACACACAGACCCTTATGCATATATTAACCCCTACACAGACCCTTATGCATATATTAACACCTATACAGACTCTTATGCATATATTAACCCCCACACACAGACCCTTATGCATATATTAACCCCACATACAGACCCTTATGCATATATTAACCCCACATACAGACCCTTATGCAGAAATTAACCTCCACACAGACCCTTATGCATATATTAACCCCACATACAGACCCTTATGCAGAAATTAACCTCCACACAGACCCTTATGCATATATTAACCCCCACCTATACATTCAGCCTCAATAGAAACAACACACGTTAGCTTTGTAGTAAGGTAGCATCATTTCACGTCAAATATTATAATGAACTCTATAGTATCTGAGAAAAATTTTCAGGCAAAATTTCACAATATTACATGAATAATCGTAAATTAAAATAATATTTTAAGATTTAATATTTTTCTTCAATTTAGTATATCTAATATTTTTTATGTATTGTTGTTTACTGTATGAGGAGGAATGAATGCAGGTCTGAGGTATTTGTTCTCTTCCAGAACCGTGTAATGGTCTCTCTCACCTCCCTGCTGGTCCAGGCTGCCCTCTTCTCCCAGACCAGCCAGACCATCCCCAAGACCTCTTACCTCAAGCTCATCGACCTCTGGTTCGTCTTTCTCATCATCGTTGAGTTCCTGATCGTCCTCATTCTGGTCATTGTGGAAAACCTTCGGTTGCGGACCAGCAGAGTTTACTCCGGAAATGTTACGGAAATTTCGATATCCACCTCGTCATGTAATAAGTTACTGATGGGAAAAGAAAGAAAATCCAAGCAAGAGGTCAAGCAGGCCGCTGCCTTGATCAACACGATAGCGACAGTCATCCTGCCCGTGCTTATAGTTATCTTTATTACAGGATACATCACAGTCTGCTACTACTAATTATAAACGTTTTGGATGAAACTGCTCTCACTTTCACTATTTGCGAAGGTCCTCGGAGCTGGTGAGATTACAACCACTGAACGCCTTAAAATGTTGTGGGAAATGAGTAAGAGCCCCAAGCTGTGCATAATATACAATAATACTGTTAGAACGCTTATTGTTTGAGCTGTAACTACCATTTCTCGTTTTGGTAATGGGAACCTAAATATGTTTCAGAAATTTAGAAACGGATCTATGAATTTTTTATATGCTCAAGAAATACTATAATTGAGATGATGAGGATAGAATTAAACTTAAAGGGTAACGGGAATAGAGTTTCCGAGAGAAATATTGAGTCCTAGATTAAACTAATGAGTGGTAGGGAGGGTAAGTAATTAAACCTGTCGGTTTAAAATGTAGAAAGACATGTACAATGTATTTTAAGAGAACTTTACTTTGTGTTACAAAATATGATATCTTGAAACATGTATTTTACACCATAAGAAGCAATTAATACCACTATATGATCAATGTAATGCAGAGGTGGAGATTGTTTCCTAGCAGAAGAAAAAAAGAGTAGGATCCTGGAAATTTAATGACAATCTGTAAACGCATAATTTAATAAATACCTCTACTTATGCATGTGTATAGAGAGATCATTCAGAAAATTAAGGAAAATGGTTGTAGATTAAGAATCATATTGATCTTCACTTGTAGAAGTAGTGTTAATTGAGGCAGTTGATGAAATAGGAAAAGGGGACACGGAAACTGCTGTTGTCGATGTAACATGTCAAATAACTCTAAAGCAAATTAAAACAAAGATTAAGTAGTGCAAGAGGATGAAGAAAAAGTAAAGAAATCTATAATGCTGGTAACACACTAAAGCAATACTCACAAACAAGTACGAACACGTCCTTGATATATGTTAAGGGAAAGCCTAAATGAAATAACATAATTTATATTAGAATAAGATTTGGGCAAAATAATGACTGGCAATGCAGTGCTTGTGCCTGCAAAAAAGATAAGGAACGCAAAATATGTAATATGTTGCATGCTCATGCACTAGATCACTATATACTTCAGTGTAAGTTTCCTGATTAATATTAAACTAAGGAAATTTGTAGTGTGTCACTTTAAATGATATGGATGTTTGATAATTGTACGATACGGGCAGTTCCTAGAAGTTTCAAGCACTTTGCACCAAAAACGTAATACTTAAATTATTTAAATTTATTTTGTAACAAATACAATGTGATTGCCAATGAATTACTGTTAATGCAGTTTTAATCTATATAAATCTTACAGATCTATATTACTTATCTACTTACAAATCTACTTATAAATCTACTTATAAATCTATATTAATCTATATATATCTTACAGTCTCCGTGGTGTAGTGGTACAGTCTCCGTGGTGTAGTGGTAAGACACTCGCCTGGCGTTCCGCGAGCGCTATGTCATGGGTTCGTATCCTGGCCAGGGAGAATTTACTGGGCACAATTCCTTAACTGTAGCCTCTGTTTAACGCAACAGTAAAATGTGTACTTGGATGAAAAAACGATTCTTCGCGGCAGGGGATCGTATTCCAGGGACCTGCCTGAAACGCTACGCGTTCTAGTGGCTGTACAAGAATGTAACAACTCTTGTATATATCTCAAAAAAAAAAAAATGTAAATGCTCATTTTGTTCAAAATCACTAATTTCCGAAAGTTGTTCATCGATTGCTTTAGAAGTTTTACACAACGTTCCATTCAAATACGCACGTGTTTTTATATACCTAATATATACATGCCACACCTGTGACAGGTAAAATTTTTTTTTTTTTTTAAACTGCTCAATCTGTTGGTCATAAAAGCAACACACACTGAAATCCCCAAACGTTCTTCACCGATTGCTATACAATTTTGACACAACATTCCATTCAAATATGTGCATGCTTTTATAACCTACTATATACATTCCAAACCTGTGACAGGTAAAAACATGTTTTTTTTAATAACAGCACCATCAGTTGGAGGTAAGAGTAACATACGCAATACTAAATATTTTACGATTCCATTTTAATGTTTCTGATTGCATTATTAAAATGAATTTTCATAGATTTTGATTTATTTTCCTTTTGATTTAATTATTTTGTGTGACATTGCGTTCTAATTGAGCTGTGATGTTTACCATACCATACCACAGCATTTATCCAGAGGGATAAGGCAAGGAAAAAGAAAGTAAATCACACCCAATGTTGTGGAATGGGACTTTAACTCAATTCTAATAATATTTAATTAAGAAATCGAAATACTCAAAGGACCACCCACTTTTGAGAAAAGAGGGAAAACAAATAAATCAGTCTTATTAAATGAGATAAATAAATGAGTCTAATAAAAGTCTTATATATAAGACTGACACTGTGGTACCAGTGCCTATGGATGTTAGATTATTTGGTAATTATTTGAAGAGCATGAATATACTGTAATAATAATTAATTAAAAGTTAAAACCTCAAACTTCAACATTAGAGGGGTATTACTAGAAATTAATATATATCTAAGATAATGACTGGTGCTGGTTAATCACCAGTTGGTTACATCAATAAAGATTATGGAATTAGAAGTTAAATGCAGATTCAATATGCTGATAATATAGTAAGATAATCATAATCATGACAATAAATTGTCGAATCATAGGAAATTATGTGTGTAAATTTGTTTCACACTGAGCAATAAATTATTAGATTTATGCAATTTATCTTAGAATATTATATGTATAGGAAATGTAAAGACATATTAGAAATAATATTAGCATCAATCAAAGAAATCTACGAAAGAAAGACAGTAAGGTTTAGCTGTAAGGAGACTTCACTAAACCCGTTTCACTGTTCGAATACTCGTAGACGTGATCACATCGCCCAAATAATGAATGAAACACCAGTAGGGAATGTCGTGTGTAGAGGAAGAATTTCAATGCTTGTCCTCACCAATGCAATGCAATCACAGAAATGTTATAGAATTGACTAAAGATTTATTCCACTATTCATTGAAACTAGAGAATAACATGCAAAGAAACTAACATGGGTGTTGTGGTCGGTAGATGACATAACGACGAGCTACCTACAGTAATAATTTATGAGATAGTACACCACACATAAAATATACTTACCGTAGGTTTGTTGACACATTTACATTCACTGATATCACGTCAATTAGTCCCTGACGTTCACTGCTGTTGAAGGTCAAATTCGGGGACGCGATTATCTTCTCAGAAACAAGAATATTCAGTAAGTAGCACTGTACAACCACGTATTCAATCTGCAATGGCTGCTGCCAGCAAATCTGCATGTACTCGTGGCGGAGCCGTGTGATGAAAAGCCACCTCCCTCACACCCTGACGCCCAAACACGCATGCGCAGAGACGCTCATAGCGATCTCGAGCTTAAACCAATTTGGTTTACTAATAATTATTGAGGGAAATAAAGGAGTACGATTTAAACTATCGTCACAGGTAAATATATTGAATAATAATACCTCTTCTCGCAAGGAAATAGATGTAGTTAACATTGCACGAATTAAACGAGAAGGGTCGACGTGTATTTCATTTACGTTGCAATAATATTTTACGGGCATAATTAATTTAGTTGAATAGTCGAGCTCAGTAAGCATAAACACGCGAAATGAATATTTCTTTCATAATGAACAATATTTTTAGAAAGAAAGGACAATTAACTGAATATAAATCTCTAACATTCGTGGAAGCCTTCATGTTTCAGTCTACTATCGACACTCGGTGTCATGATGGCTGGGTAATTTCTTGCTAAATTATGCCTTACTATAGAAACACCAACGATATTAATTCTATGTGTTAGTGTTATTAGTAAATGTTGTTGTTGTTAAAGATTTACTACCCGGAACAAAAAGTTCCAAGCAGCACGGGCTATGGTGAGCCCGTAGCGTAAACAAGTAAATGTTAATATTAGGAGTTGAGAGGAAATAATCTGTTAGTTATTTGCAACATAACTCCGGGGGGAAAATTCTCGTGTCGCAGTTCAATGTTGTGTACTGACGTACCTGAATTTTTTCCACAAGATATATTATAAAGTTAGTATGTTAGTGCGTTAGTACACACATAAATGAAGTCCCGACTCTGTTAGTAACAGATAAGACTCAAAGTCTTCTTATGGAGCATATATTAAATGTCGAATCTTAAATTAATAAATCATCTAAAATTAAGCAATTCTGACACCAAGAGTGTACTCAGTGACTTGTGTTGCTATGACGTGTAATGGTTATGTTACTAAGTCCCAAAGTCTTGCAAACTCAAGAGATATTCTCAATAGAGGTCGCAATGGTAAAGTCTGTAGCCTACACAAATGAACTTAATTGTCATACAGGTATGGTTAAATTATTCAAGTTAATGAGACTTCGAATCCACAGTGAGGTGAACGTCCATGGTCACTATGACTCAACCCGTTCTCGAAAATTCGTAAAGTCAATATTGACTTATTAAATAAGTGCATAGGTGACATACTAAACATAATAGATACCCTTAAAAAGCTTCATAGAAAACACCGACCTTACCTAACCTTGTTAGTATCTTAAGATAAGCATCTTATAGCTTCGTAATTACAATTGTTACTTAACCTATTATAGGTATAGGTTAAGTAATAATTGTAATTACGAAGCAATAAGATGCTTATCTTAAGATACTAACAAGGTTTGGTAAGGTCGGTGTTTTCTATGAAGCTTTTTAAGGGTATCTATTATGTTTAGTATATCACCAATGCACGTAGTTAATAAGTCAATATTGACTATACAAATTTGCGAGAACGGGTTGAAAGACTTGTAACTGGTGAGTTACTGATCATCACAACACGGTATCATCATGACTACTGTTATGATCCCAGGTAGCTGAAAAACGAGTCTACATTTGAGTTATTCTGCAAGACCTGACCTAAATAAGAGGTCAAAGAAATATAGACATGAAGATACATACGTAAAACAATTGGTTAAATTTGACAGCCAGTTTAGGAGTATGGGCAGCGATCAAGAATATAAATGAATGACTGGTCAGGAGATGTTGAGAGTTTGCTGGAAGTGTGAGGCTCACTTTTGAAGGGCTTTGACCCCCACTTGAGCACCAGACATCGTGAGGGGAAGCCGTGCTCCATGTGAGCTCCTGTTAGAGAGGAATACCTAGTTGTATAGAGACTTCTCTGGCGTCAGAGTACTCCCATCAACTTCTTCCTCAGGACAAACCTGCAACCCATTTACAGTACATGCCAATAAAAATGTTCCTTTATAAACACATAAACAAAATAAACCACACAATTAATGTTTCCACTCAACATCTCTCTGTCTCCCGAACGTCGTCGTGTATAGAAAGTTGTTATAGGAACACCTATACCTTCAAGAGGAATGAAGTGTGCAGACGTTTCAGCTGTGGAATCAAGCTGGGAACGTTGCGGGCTCAAATCCTGGACGGCAGAAAGAGTTGTGAAGCTGTCCTGAAACATTTTCTTGGGCAGCCTTGGGAGCGCCCTGGTCAGGCATCATCGAGGAGTGTCCTGCAAGAGACAATATTGTGGTAAGCCGAAATTTAACTAGTTAATAGTGATTACCTATAGTTGGTCGTGTGCCCAGCGACTGTATCCGATGTTTATTAATATGTTAGGCATGTTTTGTTAAGGAAGAAAGCCTTAGAAATAAGAGTACAGAGATGAGAGAGAGAGACAGCTGGAGCTGGAGGGACGAACAGCACATCCTCTCCCGTCGGTCGACCACCATGAGCCAACTGACCGGCTGGCGGCGGACAGCTGCCAGCCGGTCAGCCGGTCAGCTGCCACCCGCCCGGCCCGGGTGAGGAGCCACCGGGCCGGGCGGAGGATGGACCAGCCCAAACGGGGTGGGGAGGGGGGGTCCACACCCACGACGTTTGGGGGACAGAGAGATGTTGACTGGAAACATTAATTGTGTGGTTTATTTTGTTTATGTGTTTATAGAGGAACATTTTTATTGGCATGTACTGTAAATGGGTTGCAGGTTTGTCCTGAGGACGAAGTTGATGGGAGTACTCTGACGCCAGAGAAGAAGTTGATGATTGGAACTTCAAGCCTGTAGGGTTAGATGTTGTACTCTGTGGAAGAGCAAGCCCATAGTAAGGAATTGGACCACAAATTGTGTGAAGAGGAGCAGTGAGGTGAAGTCTCACATGCTTCTGTGGAATCAGTAGTGGAGTACCACTGGAGTCCAAGTAAAACTTCATAGTGCAGCAGCTTGGGAGAGCTGTAGAGGATCCTGGTAGATGAACCTGGAAGAACCTGATGATGTCAGGGTAGTGAACTTCCAGATGTGGGAAGGAAGTTCTTGTTGACTACTTGTAGGTAGTTGGTAGAGTGCTTGATTGTCGTTAGCGTGAAAGACGCAGTGAAAGGTGGGTGATTGATTACCATTTCTATGCCAAGGAATACCTATACTGAAATTTACAGAGGGTTACAGCTATAGGCTGGATTACCTACATATATATATATATATATATATATATATATATATATATATATATATATATATATATATATATATATATATATATATTATATTAAATATGACCGAAAAAGTAAGATTAATAATTCTAACACGAATTTTCTCAATCTTTCGTACATTATGCTTCACTGTTGGAGGTAAATCAAAAATCACTTCTCCAAAATTCATTTTTATTTCTAGTCTGACGCGACACGGGCGCGTTTCGTAAAACTTATTACATTTTCAAAGACTTCACAAATACACAACTGATTAGAACTTGCGTTTCCCTGATTTTATATCTACATTTGAGTGAGGTGGGAAGGGTGATGTGGCATTACATTTGAGTAAGGTGGGAAGGATGATGTGGCATTAGAGGATATTAATAGGGTATTAAAAGTATCAACACAAGACAGAACACGAAACAATGGATATTGAATAGAAGTGTTTGTAGAAAGCCTATTGGTCCATATTTCTTGATGCTTCTATATTGGAGCGGAGTCTTGAGGTGGGTAGAATATAGTTGTGCAATAATTGGCTGTTGATTGCTGGTGTTGACTTCTTGATGTGTAGTGCCTCGCAAACGTCGAGCCGCCTGCTATCGCTGTATCTATCGATGATTTCTGTGTTGTTTACTAGGATTTCTCTGGCGATGGTTTGGTTATGGGAAGAGATTATATGTTCCTTAATGGAGCCCTGTTGTTTATGCATCGTTAAACGCCTAGAAAGAGATGTTCTCTAGGTGTGTGCACGTACATATATATATATATGTATATATATATATATATATATATATATATATATATTTATCTTGTAAGATTATTGTATTTATCTTGTAAGATTTATCCACTTGGTGAGGTGGACAGTGTAAGTGGCGAGCCAGAAGTTGGGCGACCACTTGGTATAAGTGACTGATAGAGTCCTAATGAATTTGATCTGCAACCAGGTTACAATATCAAAAAGTGTAGAGGTTTATATTCCCTTGTATTATATGTGAATTCCTTCTATTATATATTAAATCTGTGTAGTTATCAGGTGTTTGCCCTTGTCTTAGTGAGGCTTCCCAGAAAGTAGGAAAGAGAGAGAATACGAACCAAGAACCATAGTTGTGGACAGGGGAGTACAGAGTAACAATTCAGAAAAGGGGATTGAGGAGGTCATACCAACCATGGAGAGAGTGGGGAATCACGGTGGCTCAAGTAGGTGTGTGCACGTGACAACGAGGCTAGTGTTGGAGCCGCATCCCCTAAACGTGTGACGCTGAGCCCCTCTCAAAGTGCCAAGAGCACACAGGGTGATCTCCCGATTAAAGTGTAAGCACTCTACAGAATTTTGGGTTGGTTGTCTGTATGGAAAGACGGCCACAACAACATCATAATACTACCTTAAATCGGATGATGAATTATGTGCTCTTAGTCAGAGCTAAAATATTGTTGTAGTTTCCAATTACATTGTTGAGCAGCAGCTCTAAGTTGTCGTGTGCTCGGTGGAAGAAAATTGCTGTCCTCAGAAACTGGTGGTAAAGTTGGTTCTGTAGAACACTTACGTTCAGCTAATTCGAGAGGTACCAACTTCTCCAATGTTTTCAAGGTAGTAGTGCCTCGGCACAAAACCTTTCAATTCTCAAGACACCTTGGTGATCTGGGTGGACAGAGACAATCTTGCCTATAGGCCACTCTGACCTGGAGCCATCACTGTCGATTAACAACAGGTCTCCTGGTTTCAGTTGAACTTTATTGTAGAGGGCTCGAAGCACCATAATGGTATTCGCTTAGAGCGATGAGGGACTCTCGAGTCCACACTTCATTCCACTTCTCGATTACCCTTCATAGATATTGATAGCTTTCCACTAAGTCACTCCTAGTCACATATGAAGGGTCGGCTGGTCCTCTTCTTCTAGAGTTATTAGAGGGCTCAGTAGGCCTCCATGTATTAAGTGTGAAGGACTCAGGGGTTTTCTCTGAAAGAAGTCATCCGATAGGTAAGTTAGTGGGCGGTTGTTGACTCGTGCCTCAATTTCTACGACGAGTGTTTGTAATGCAGAAAAACTAATTTTCTCTCGATGTAAAGCCTTTCTGAGGCATTTCTTGACAGTTCCCACCATTCATTCGTAGAAATCACCTTGCCACGGTGCTCTGGGGGATATAAATTTCCAGTGGCACTGTCTTTGTTGCAATACAGACTGCACCTCTGGGTGATTCCATATCTCTCGCAGCCAGGCTTCTCCAGCCACAAAATTTGATCCATTGTCGGAAATCATTAATTTAGGGCAGGATCTGCTTGAAGCAAATCTACGAGAAGCTTGGATAAGTGCTTCTGCACTCATGTCAGAAGTCACTTCTAAGTGCACGCCTCGTGTGGTTGCACACGTAAAGAGACAAATATATGCTTTCACTGGCACCTTATCTGGAGTGCAAGTGAGAATTAAGGCTCCTGTGTAATCGACACCAGTGGTCTCAAAGGGGCGAAGGTGGACTACTCTCTCCTTAGGGAGTGGTTGAGGCCCTGGGTAAGGACACACGTGAGCGTCATACCTCCTGCAGATTACACAAGATGTAATAAGTGATTTGACAGTTTAGCGACCTTGGGGGAGCCAATATTTTTGTCTAAGGTTGGTGAGAGTGTCTAACACTCCACTATGTAAAGTACCATATTGATGGTGGTGTAAAACTAGAAGCTTTGTGATAATGTGGTGACGTGGTAAAAGTATTAAAATTTTAGTATCCAAGTCAATCTCGGCATGAAGCAGACGTCCTCCAAACCTCAATGTATTGTGGTTATTTGCATCATACCAGATGTTTAGAGACTTGCTTATTTTATCTGGAAGATTCTCATGTTCAATTCCATAAGTCTCTTGTTGAGCACATTTAATCCGATAGGTGATAGGACTGGGAAATCGATGCTTGATTCCCACCTTATCAAGAAAATCAGATACATGTGCAGTTACTCTTAGTAACTTACTCAAGTTAGAATAGTTGTGAGGATTGATAGCTAGAGTGTGATGAGGTTCTGGATCTACTGTGGGTGTAGTGATATTTGTCACTATGACTTGTGGCTTCTGTTTAGGCCACTTACCACTAATCAGCCATGAAGGTCCATTAAACCACATTTGAGTCTTAATCAGAAGTTTTAATGTTAAACTTCTTGAAAGGTAATCGGCTGGATTGTCCTTGGTAGGGACATGTCTAAGCTTATATCCAGCAGATAATTCATGTATTTCCCTAACTCGATTATTGATGTAGGGAGTTTTGTTGCTATTGTTTCTTACCGATTGTAAGACTGGCTCACTGTCTGATCACACTACGATCTCACCAAAGTGAATATTATTGAGTGTCTTGGTCAGGCAATGAGCCAACCTTACTCCCACTAACAATGCAGTCAACTCCATTTGGGGTAAGACCTCCTTTTGATTAGAGCAACTCTTGCCTTTGACGTGAGTAAGAATGACTGTGTGTTATTACCTAAGTAGGCTGCAGCGTCATATGCTTTGCCAGAGGCATCACTGAACACGTGTAAATCAGCGGGTAAGTTTTGTCCTGAGGCGTTACAAGGAAATTTCAAAACACTTAATTGGTTGAAATCCGTTGTGAGTGTCTGCCATTTATCTTGCAGCTCAATTGGCAACGGATTATCCCATCCCATATTTTTCTGTCAGCACTCCTGCATGAGGAGTTTGCCCTTTATTAAAACAGGGCTAAGTAAGCCCAATGGGTCAAATGGTTGACTGACATACGAGAGCAATTTTCTCATGGTGAGGGGTGAATTATTTATTTGTACTGACGTGACATTCATCTCGTTGGTAACTGTGTTCCATTCCATGCCCAGAACTTTTAATTGTTAGGTACCTGATAGTCGGGGAATTCTTTATCGATCATCTGGTTTAATTGTTTATTGTTTGAGGCCCATGATTGTAGGGGCATATTGGCTCCGAGCAACTCACGATTAGCCTCATGATAAATTTCTACCAATTTAGTCTCCTTATTAGTGGTTCCCTGGAAGTTCTTCACGTACAGGTTGTTGCTAATCTCGGCTTTATAGGGACTATTTGACTTCTTCAAATGTGTATCCAATGTAGCTTGGAGTAGAAATGGTGAAGAGGTTGCCCCGAATAGCACTGAAGCAAACCGGTAGGTGATGATGTCACTATTAGGATCCAGTGGATCCTTGATCCTGAGAAATTTGGTAAAATTACAATCCTCTTCTTGTAAGCCAACTCTAAGAAAGCTTTACTGATATCTGCAGTATAAGCAAAAATACCAGAGCGTAATCGTTTTAGTGCATCTTGTAGCCTTTGTGTTAGGCTAGGACCTGTTTGGAGACATTCATTCAAAGACACAATAATTGCCTTTACTTTGGCACTGCAGTTGAAGACAATTCGTATTGGTGTCATCACTGACTCTTTTCATTACAGCGTGGTGTGGTAAATAGTGACCTGTTTTATGGTCATTATCAACAACTTCAATAAATTTACTCTCGAGCCGCTGTTGTATCAATTTGTGATAAAAATGTAATTTATCAGGCTGTTTCTGCAGCCGTATTAATTGAGACTTTAATTGGGAGGCTGCCATGAAGTAATTAACTGGAAGTTGTGGATGATTCAACTTCCATGGCAGTCTCAGCCAGTATTGTTTGTCTTTATAGACAACTGTGTCCAGATATTGCTGGTAAGTCCATGTTTCATCTGGACTAGGCTTTTCAGGGACAGTACCCAAAGTTTCGAGCTCCCACAATTTAAATACAGGTGGATCAGACTCATTATCATCAGATGTCTCTGAACTGTAGGGGTGACTGTTCCGAGCCTAGTCACGCCACTATTGAATTGTTTGGTTGTGTGGTAATTGACACAGATTTTTGTTGGAAAAGCACTGGTCCTGTCAGCAATTTGCCTCCAGCAGATGACAACAAATTCATTCCAAGTTGTCGGGTGCATCCCGTAATAAATCTGTAATAATAGTCGGTTCCATTTAAGGATCCCAACGTCTGTGTGGCAATCCGAATTTATTTTGTAATCCGCTAGCCTCATGCCGTTGCGTTTGAGATATTTTACGGTGTGAGCAAGTCCTGTGACCTGCAGGTCTGAAGGTATCTTGTCCATAACTACAGCCTGTATTGAGGTAATGGAAGCTCCGAGTCGTACCAGTAACTTGACTACCTTGTATTCACGAGGTCCAATGTTTGTTAAAAATCCAGAGATGTTTAATTTCACATGTTTGGCAGGTTTTAATTTCAAGTGGTCAACTAAGTGTTGTGTAATAAAGGTCTTCTGGGAGCCTTGATCGCAAAGACCTCTAGTATTAACTTCTTGTTAATACTAGAGGTCTAATATACTAGAGGTCTAATACTAATAGACCTCTAGACTTCTTGTAAATAATTAATTTAAGTTGAGCCGTAGGCAGTGTAGTATTATTGCATGACTCAGTTGTAAGTACATTAATTGTTTGGTGTATTTTACAGTATTGAACTGTGGTAGAATTCATAGAATCCTCCCGAAATGTTGTAGATTGTGATGGTGTCTTTCTACATAAGGCGTAATTATGTGTACCCTTGTTGCATCTTCTGCACAATCGTAGAAGGACGACACATTTACTAGGTTCATGAGAACCCATGCACTTGGTGCATCTATGTAATTCTTGCAGGCGTTTAATCCTAGAATTAAAGTTAGGATAAACATTACATTTATAAGTGACATGTTCTCGTTCACAGAACAGACACTTTCTCTCTCTTGCTGGATTTGTCTCAAAGGGAGAAACATAATAAATACATATGTTACTACTCCTTTTTTCAGTGGATGGAGAAGGCTTAGGCTGAAATTTACTCGACTTGTTTGAAGTTGATTTGGATATAACTGAATTCTCAGTATTAGGTTGCCTGGACTCGGGTTTAATTTTATCCTTTAGCCTATTGACCGTGATTCTTAACCCCTCAAATATTTGATCGAGAGTGAGAAACTCAGTTTTGTAGTGGGAGCAGAACCTGCTAAAATGTTACGAGGGAGTTTCCTCTGTAAAAGCAACTTGATAGACCACTCGGAAGCTGGTACATCAACTTTAGTACCTAAAGCTTTCACTAGTGGCTCCACTTCCAACCTAAAACCCTGAAGGGAGTCTGGTCTGTTACTTGGTGCATTCAGATCTAGTAATTGATAATATAGGTTAGCTATACTTAAGTCTTTGTTGCAGTAATTTAACTTCAACAGTTTTATAGCTTCATCATAATTACTCTCTGTGAGAGCTAAGTTATTTATGGCCTTTTTAGCCTCCCCTTTGAGAAGGCTGTGTAGATAAGAAAATTTAGAAAACTTATCAATAGAAGGTTTTGCATGTATATGGACATCAACTGAAGTTCAAAATGTATCCCAGTTTTCTTCATCCAGTCCAGCAAATGTAGGCAAGTCCAACGAAGGTAAACAAGTCCCAGATAGCAATTCTCTGGATTGAGATACAGTTACATTTAGTTTAATTTATGTTTGTCTACTAAATCTTGCAGAACATTAAATTTGTCTTGGGTGTCATCTTCATATTGAAATGTTTCAGTTATGACTTGATCTATTTCATTAGGATCAGTTTCTGCAGCATTTAGTATCTCAATATAAGAGTTAATTGTAGATCTAACTTGTTAAAATTTCAGATCAACTACTCTCAGAGATACTTCTAATTTATGGTAATAAATGGGAGTTGCTTTGGACAAATGTTTCAGACTTATTGAGTAGTCTGGTTAAGTGACCTTTAAGGCCATTAAAGGTTCTCCTTAATTTCTCAGGAGTAGCCATGATGGCTCTAAGTCCAAGTTTCATATGACGTGAATAAATGTTGCTAAGTAGCCTAGGTACTTGCTAGGTTACAGTCTACCTCATTTTGAGGTTAAATTTACCTAACTAATAACCGTAGCTACGATTTGAGTGATACTTGAATGTCACTATTGGATTTCGTCTGGCTAGCCCTTCTTTATCACCATTTGATGGGATAGTGAACATTCAGTAGCACTCAAAATATGTGCACAAAATAGTGAATAAACAATAAATGGTTTATATATCCCACCCCAATCAAAGTCAGCACAATAGTAAAAAATATATTTTAATTAGATCCCACCCTAATCAGGTTCAGCACAACAGTAAATGTAATAAATGTTCACTACTGACTAATTCAAGACTAGTTGTGATAATCTTTACCTAAGGAACTATTAAGTTATTTAGGCTGCATTTGTGCAAAACTTAGCTCAACCACAATCTAAATTCCTATCTAATCAAGGCTTGCATAAATTAAATAATGGTGCAGTAATGTTAATATAATTGTGTTTTTTTTATATTCTGTAATATATAAATGTGCACTTGCACACACAAGTAAAGATTATGAATATATATATATATATATATATATATATATATATATATATATATATATATATATATATATATATATATATATATATATATATATATATATATATATATATATATGTCGTACCTAGTAGCCAGAACGCACTTCTCAGCCTACTATGAAAGGCCCGATTTGCCTAATAAGCCAAGTTTTCCTGAATTAATATATTTTCTCAATTTTTTTTCTTATGAAATGATAAAGCTACGCATTTCATTATGTATGATGTAAATTTATTTTTATTTGAGTTAAAATTAACGAAGATATATAACCGAACCTAACCAACCCTACCTAACCTAACCTAACCTATCTTTATAGGTTAGGTTCGGTTAGGTAGCCGAAAAAGTTAGGTTAGGTTAGGTTAGGTTGGTTAGGTAGGCCAAAAACAATTAATTCATGAAAACCTGGCTTATTAGGCAAATCGGGCCTTGCATAGTAGGCTGATAAGTGCGTTCTGGCTACTAGGTACGACATATATATATATATATATATATATATATATATATATATATATATATATATATATGTCGTACCTAGTAGCCAGAACTCACTTCTCAGCCTACTATTCAAGGCCCGATTTGCCTAATAAGCCAAGTTTTCCTGAATTAATATATTTACTATAATTTTTTTCTTATGAAATGATAAAGCAACCCTTTTCTCTATGTATGAGGTCAATTTTTTTTTATTGGAGTTAAAATTAACGTAGATATATGACCGAACCTAACCAACCCTACCTAACCTAACCTAACCTATATTTATAGGTAAGGTAGCCAAAAAAAGCTAGGTTAGGTTAGGTTAGGTAGGTTAGGTAGACGAAAAAACATTAATTCATGAAAACTTGGCTTATTAGGCAAATCGGGCCTTGAATAGTAGGCTGAGAAGTGCGTTCTGGCTATTAGGTACGACATATATATATATATATATATATATATATATATATATATATATATATATATATATATATATATACATATATATATATATATATATATATATATATATATATATATATATGTCGTACCTAGTAGCCAGAACTCACTTCTCAGCCTACTATTCAAGGCCCGATTTGCCTAATAAGCCAAGTTTTCCTGAATTAATATATTTACTATAATTTTTTTCTTATGAAATGATAAAGCAACCCTATTCTCTATGTATGAGGTCAATTTTTTTTTATTGGAGTTAAAATTAACGTAGATATATGACCGAACCTAACCAACCCTACCTAACCTAACCTATCCTATATTTATAGGTAAGGTTAGGTTAGGTAGCCAAAAAAAGCTAGGTTAGGTTAGGTTAGGTAGGTTAGGTAGACGAAAAAACATTAATTCATGAAAACTTGGCTTATTAGGCAAATCGGGCCTTGAATAGTAGGCTGAGAAGTGCGTTCTGGCTATTAGGTACGACATATATATATATATATATATATATATATATATATAGCCCTTCTTTATCACCATTTATATATATATATATATATATATATATATAAATATATATATATATATATGCAATTGACGATCACATAACACTGATCATTTTATGCGGAAAATCCACAGAGAAATATGAAATGAGGTAAACGTTTCGGCTTTGTTAAAGCCTTTGTCAACACCAAAGTTGCGTTGGTGTTGACAAAGGCTTTAACAAAGCCGAAACGTTCACCTCATTTCATATTTCTCTGTGGATTTTCCTCATATATATATATATATATATATATATATATATATATATATATATATATATATATATATATATATATATATATATATATTTCTTAGCATCAGGGCTTAATTGAAATAGGAGTTCTCCAAAACTCATTTTCGTACTTTTAAGGTGAAGAAAAGAAGTGATTTACTATAGAGTGTATTACACTTATTTGTATAATTTGCACGACGTTTCGAACCTCCATGGTTCATTCTCAAGTGAACAGATCTTACAATACTAGTTGATTTTATACCCGCATTAGGTCAGGTGATAATACAATGAAGGTGAAAACATGGGGGGATACATAAGGGATAAATGTGAGGTGAAACATAGAGGCTGCAGAAGGCTTATTGGCCCATACGAGGCATCTCCTATCCAAACACAAAGATTAATCCAGTGTAATTGGCCTGTTATGTTGGACATTGTCTTCTGTGTTGGCATCGATATGTTCTTGTCTTGTCCTTACTCTCATGGTGGGTAGAGTAAATAGTTCCGTGATTTGGGTGTTCATGGTAGGTCGCTCTATTCTTATGTGAATTGCCTCAAGAATTTGTAATCTTCTTGAATCTTGGGTTTTGTCTATTATGCAAGTATTCTTGTTCAATATTTCTCTTGTTAGAGTAATGTCATGGGCTTGTCTCATGTGATTCCTAGGGGCACCAGATTGAAGATGGCATGTCAAACGCCTCGTCAGCTTGGTCGACGTCATACCTATGTACTTACATTGAAGGTTACATCCTTCGTGGGGGCAAGTGTACATGTATACAACGCTTGACTGCTGTAGAGGGTTCTCCGTCGGCTTCGGGCTGTTTTTGATAAGGAGAACCTAGAACAGAAACCACAACACCCCCAATAAAATTATATTACAAATCAACCATGCACAGTGAACATATAAAAGAGGAAAGAATAATGAAAGAAATAATCTGTAAAGGAGTAAAAAGCACTACTCCTAACCAAAACATAAACCTGATAATATTCTACAAAACCAAGAAGACCTCCGAACTCCTTATCAAAAACAGCCCGAAGCCGACGGAGAACCCTCTACAGCAGTCAAGCGTTGTATACATGTACACTTGCCCCCACGAAGGATGTAACCTTCAATGTAAGTACATAGGTATGACGTCGACCAAGCTGACGAGGCGTTTGACATGCCATCTTCAATCTGGTGCCCCTAGGAATCACATGAGACAAGCCCATGACATTACTCTAACAAGAGAAATGTTGAACAAGAATACTTGCATAATAGACAAAACCCAAGATTCAAGAAGATTACAAATTCTTGAGGCAATTCACATAAGAATAGAGCGACCTACCATGAACACCCAAATCACGGAACTATTTACTCTACCCACCATGAGAGTAAGGACAAGACAAGAACATATCGATGCCAACACAGAAGACAATGTCCAACATAACAGGCCAATTACACTGGATTAATCTTTGTGTTTGGATAGGAGATGCCTCGTATGGGCCAATAAGCCTTCTGCAGCCTCTATGTTTCACCTCACATTTATCCCTTATGTATCCCCCCATGTTTTCACCTTCATTGTATTATCACCTGACCTAATGCGGGTATAAAATCAACTAGTATTGTAAGATCTGTTCACTTGAGAATGAACCATGGAGGTTCGAAACGTCGTGCAAATTATACAAATAGGTGTAATACACTCTATAGTAAATCACTTCTTTTCTTCACCTTAAAAGTACGAAAATGAGTTTTGGACAACTCCTATTTCAATTAAGCCCTGATGCTAAGAAAATAGTTAGAGGGATAGAAGCCCTAAACCAGAAAATAATAAATACAGAATATGCGGTCATATTCAATGAAACATGTTTGAAAGAAAACCTGCTGCCAGTATACACCAATATATATATATATATATGTATATATATATATATATATATATATATATATATATATATATATATATATATATATATATACAAGCCTGAATGGTCCCCAGGACTATATGCAACTGAAAACTCACACCCCCAGAAGTGACGCGGACCCATACTGCCAGGAACAATGCAACTGGTATGTACAGGATGCCTTTATCCACTTGACCATCTTGACCAGACATAAGGAGGTGATAGCTGAAGCTATTTGAACCACCTGCCTGCCAGCACCCGGATCAGTTGTATATAGTCCCGGGGACCATTCAGGTTTGTTTGCATTTGTGTTCCTCACGTGTGTCCCAAAGAATGAGGTGATTTGGTGAAAGCTATGCCCAAGATTACCATCCGGGTGCTGGCGGGGGGTGGTTTAAATAGCTTCGGCTATCACCTCCTTATGTCCGGTCGAGATGGTCAAGTGGATTACGGAGTCCTGTACATACCAGTTGCGTTGCTCCAAGGCAACATACCAGTTGCATTGCCCAAATTTGCCCATGGCAAATTGGGCCTTGCATAGTAGGCTGAGAAGTAAGTTCTCGCTACTAGGTATGACATATATATATATATATATATATATATATATATATATATATATATATATATATATATATATATATATATATATATATATATATATGTATATATATGTATATATATATATATATGTTGTACCTAGTAGCCAGAACGTCGTACTCGGCCTGCTATGCAAGACCCGATTTGCCTAATAAGCCAAGTTTTCCTGAATTAATATATTTTCTCTATTTTTTCTCATGAAATGATAAAGCTACCCATTTCATTATGTATGAGGTCAATATTTTTTATTAGAGTTAAAATAAACGTAGATATATGACCGAACCATAACCAACCCTGCCTAAAATAACCTAACCTATCTTTGAATGTTAGGGTTAGGTTAGGTAGCAGAAAAAGTTAGGTTAGGTTAGGTTAGGTAGGTTAGGTAGTCGAAAAACAATTAATTCATGAAAACTTGGCTTATTAGGCAAATCGGGCCTTGCATAGTAGGCTGAGAAATGCGTTCTGGCTACTAGGTACGACATATATATATATATATATATATATATATATATATATATATATATATATATATATATATATATATATATATATATATATATGTCGTACCTAGTAGCCAGAACGCACTTCTCAGCCTACTATATATATATATATATATATATATATATATATATATATATATATATATATATATATATATATATATATGCGAACAAGCCTGAATGGTCCCCAGGACAATATGCAACTGAAAACTCACACCCCAGAAGTGACTCGAACCCATACTCCCAGGAGCCACGCAACTGGTATGTACAAGACGCCTTAATCCACTTGACCATCACGACCGGACATAATGAGGTGATAGCCGAGGCTATTTGAACCACCCCACCGCCGGCACTCGGATAGTAATCTTGGGCATAGCATTTTACCAAATCACCTCATTCTTTGGGGCACACGTGAGGAACACAAATGCGAACAAGCCTGAATGGTCCCCAGCACAATATGCAACTGAAAACTCACACCCCAGAAGTGACTCGAACCCATACTCCCAGGAGCCACGCAACTGGTATGTACAAGACGCCTTAATCCACTTGACCATCACGACCGGACATAATGAGGTGATAGCCGAGGCTATTTGAACCACCCCACACCACCATTCAGGCTTGTTCGCATTTGTGTTCCTCACGTGTGCCCCAAAGAATGAGGTGATTTGGTAAAATGCTATGCCCAAGATTACTATCCGAGTGCCGGCGGTGGGGTGGTTCAAATAGCCTCGGCTATCACCTCATTATGTCCGGTCGTGATGGTCAAGTGGATTAAGGCGTCTTGTACATACCAGTTGCGTGGCTCCTGGGAGTATGGGTTCGAATCACTTCTGGGGTGTGAGTTTTCAGTTGCATATTGTCCTGGGGACCATTCAGGCTTGTTCGCATTTGTGTTCCTCACGTGTGCCCCAAAGAATGAGGTGATTTGGTAAAATGCTATGCCCAAGATTACTATCCGAGTGCCGGCGGTGGGGTGGTTCAAATAGCCTCGGCTATCACCTCATTATGTCCGGTCGTGATGGTCAAGTGGATTAAGGCGTCTTGTACATACCAGTTGCGTGGCTCCTGGGAGTATGGGTTCGAGTCACTTCTGGGGTGTGAGTTTTCAGTAATATACATATATATATGTTTCATTGAATATGACCGCATATTCTGTATTTATTATTTTCTGGTTTAGGGCTTCTATCCCTCTAACTATTTTCTTAGCATCAGGGCTTAATTGGAATAGGAGTTCTCCAAAACTCATTTTCGTACTTTTAAGGTGAAGAAAAGAAGTGATTTACTATAGAGTGTATTACACTTATTTGTATAATTTGCACGACGTTTCGAACCTCCATGGTTCATTCTCAAGTGAACAGATCTTACAATACTAGTTGATTTTATACCCGCATTAGGTCAGGTGATAATACAATGAAGGTGAAAAACATGGGGGGATAAATATGGGATAAACATAGGGGCTGCAGAAGGCTTATTGGCCCATACGAGGCATCTCCTATCTAAACACAAAGATTAATCCAGTGTAATTGGCCTGTTATGTTACATAAGAACATAAGAACAAAGGTAACTGCAGAAGGCCTATTGGCCCATACGAGGCAGCTCCTATTCTATAACCACCCAATCCCACTCATATACTTGTCCAACCCGTGCTTGAAACAATCGAGGGACCCCACCTCCACAATGTTACGCGGCAATTGGTTCCACAAATCAACAACCCTGTTACTGAACCAGTATTTACCCAAGTCTTTCCTAAATCTAAACTTATCCAATTTATATCCATTGTTTCGGGTTCTGTCCTGTGTTGATACTTTTAATACCCTATTAATATCCCCCCGGTTATGTCCATTCATCCACTTGTAAACCTCTATCATGTCACCCCTAACTCTTCGCCTTTCCAGTGAATGCAACTTAAGCTTTGTTAATCTTTCTTCATATGAAAGATTTCTAATTTGGGGAATTAACTTAGTCATCCTACGCTGGACACGTTCAAGTGAATTTATATCCATTCTATAATATGGCGACCAAAACTGAACTGCATAATCTAAATGGGGCCTAACTAGAGCAAGATATAGCTTGAGAACCACACCAGGTGTCTTGTTACTAACGCTGCGATTAATAAATCCAAGTGTCCGATTTGCCTTATTACGAACATTTATGCATTGATCCTTTTGTTTTAAATTCTTACTAATCATAACTCCCAGATCCCTTTCGCAATCCGACTTCGCAATCACAACACCATCTAGCTCGTATCTTGTAACTCTATCATCATTACCTAACCTCAGAACTTTACATTTATCAGCATTAAACTGCATCTGCCAATCCTTTGACCATTTCAAAACCCTATCTAGATCAACTTGAAGTGATAGTGAGTCCTCCTCCGAATTAATTTCCCTACCGATTTTCGTATCATCGGCAAATTTGCAAATGTTGCTACTCAAACCTGAATCTAAATCATTTATATATATTATAAACAACAGAGGTCCCAGGACAGAGCCTTGAGGCACTCCACTTACAACATTTTCCCACTCTGACTTGATTCCATTTATACTAACTCTCTGTTTCCTTTGGTATAGCCATGCCCTAATCCAGCTTAATATAGCACCCCCAATACCATGAGACTCTATTTTTTTAATCAGTCTTTCATGTGGCACTGTATCAAAAGCTTTGCTAAAGTCAAGGTATACAACATCGCAATCCTTACCACTATCAACTGCCTCAACAATGCTAGAATAAAAAGATAACAAATTTGTTAAACATGAACGGCCATTTATAAAACCATGTTGCGACTCAATTATTAATTTATGTTTTTCAAGATGAAGACGAATTTTATTTGCTATTATAGATTCGAGTAACTTTCCCACAATAGACGTTAGGCTAATTGGTCGATAGTTAGACGCAAGTGATCTATCTCCTTTCTTAAAAACTGGTATCACATTAGCAACTTTCCAAAACTCTGGCACTCTGCCTGACTCTATTGATTTATTAAATATGGTTGACAGTGGGTCACAAAGCTCCTCTTTGCATTCTTTAAGCACCCTGGCAAACACTTCATCCGGCCCTGGGGATTTGTTTGGTTTGAGTTTTACTATTTGTTTAAGAACATCCTCCCTGGTAACTGCTAAACTCGTCAACCTGTCCTCGTCCCCACCCACATAGACTTGTTCGGCTGAAGGCATATTGTTAAGTTCCTCTTTAGTAAATACAGATACAAAATATTTATTAAAAATACTACTCATCTCTTCATCACTATCTGTTATTTGACCTGTCTCAGTTTTTAATGGACCTATCCTTTCCCTAGTCTTAGTACGATATAACTGAAAAAACCCTTTAGGATTTGTCTTTGCTTGCCCTGCTATGCGAAGACAATGTTGGACATTGTCTTCTGTGTTGGCATCGATATGTTCTTGTCTTGTCCTTACTCTCATGGTAGGTAGAGTAAATAGTTCCGTGATTTGGGTGTTCATGGTAGGTCGCTCTATTCTTATGTGAATTGCCTCAAGAATTTGTAATCTTCTTGAATCTTGGGTTTTGTCTATTATGCAAGTATTCTTGTTCAACATTTCTCTTGTTAGAGTAATGTCATGGGCTTGTCTCATGTGATTCCTAGGGGCACCAGATTGAAGATGGCATGTCAAACGCCTCGTCAGCTTGGTCGACGTCATACCTATGTACTTACATTGAAGGTTACATCCTTCGTGGGGGCAAGTGTACATGTATACAACGCTTGACTGTTGTAGAGGGTTCTCCGTCGGCTTCGGGCTGTTTTTGATAAGGAGTTCGGAAGTCTTCTTGGTTTTGTAGAATATTATCAGGTTTATGTTTTGGTTAGGAGTAGTGCTTTTTACTCCTTTACGGATTATTTCTTTCATTATTCTTTCCTCTTTTATATGTTCACTGTGCATGGTTGATTTGTAATATAATTTTATTGGGGGTGTTGTGGTTTCTGTTCTAGGTTCTGAATTATACCAACGGTCCAAGTGTCTTCTTATAGCAGCGTTTATTTCCGCGTTGCTATATCCGTTGTTCACCAATACCTGAGTTACTCTTTCAAACTCTCTACTCACGTTGCTCCATTCAGAGCAGTGGGTAAGCGCTCGACGAATATAAGCATTGAGAACACTGGCTTTGTATCTTTGGGGGCACTCACTTCTACCGTTCAGGCATAATCCTATGTTGGTGGGCTTGGTATATACGTTGGTGCTTAAAGAGGTTCCTGTTTTTGTTATTAGTACATCCAAGAATGGCAGACTGTTATTTTCACTATTTTCATGTGTAAATCGGAGTACTGACTCTCTCTCTAGGTGTCTTTTTAGGTCAATTAGTTCATCTGAGTCTTTTACTATTACGAATATGTCATCTACATAACGGCAGCATACAGTTGGTTTTTGTCTGCTACTGAAGACCCTATCTTCGATGGTTCCCATATAAAAATTAGCAAATAAAACTCCTAAGGGGGAGCCCATTGCTACTCCGTCTATTTGTAAATACATGTCTCCTTGTGGACTGATGAAAGGGGCTTCCTTTGTACATGCTTCGAGAAGACTTTTCAAGTGTTTTCAAGTCAAGACTTTTTTGATTCCTACCCATGAATACATGAACAAAATTAGCGACATCCTAAGTGACGACTCCAAATTTCAACGAATCACGAGGAACCCCGTAGAAGACCTTAAGCGGAAAGTAAACAAAACAATTACAGCAATCAACGCAAAGAAAGGTAGTGTGCATTTCAATAAACTTCAAGGCGACTATGGCTTAGGATATGCCTACGGCAATGTTAAGACGCATAAACCAGGTAACCCACTACGCCCTATAATCAGCCAAATACCAACCCCAACTTATCACCTGGCAAAGAAACTCAATGAACTCCTAACTCCATACACTCCAAGTAAGTTTAGTCTACAATCATCAGCAGATTTCCTAGAATTGATCAAATCTACCCAGCCCGATGGAATCATCGCTTCCCTGGACGTTGAATCCCTTTTCACCAACGTCCCAGTCGACACAACCATAGGAATGATACTGGACAGAGTATACAGAGACGAGAGCACCCCCAAATTAGACATACCTGAGCCACACTTGAAAAGTCTTCTCGAAGCATGTACAAAGGAAGCCCCTTTCATCAGTCCACAAGGAGACATGTATTTACAAATAGACGGAGTAGCAATGGGCTCCCCCTTAGGAGTTTTATTTGCTAATTTTTATATGGGAACCATCGAAGATAGGGTCTTCAGTAGCAGACAAAAACCAACTGTATACTGCCGTTATGTAGATGACATATTCGTAATAGTAAAAGACTCAGATGAACTAATTGACCTAAAAAGACACCTAGAGAGAGAGTCAGTACTCCGATTTACACATGAAAATAGTGAAAATAACAGTCTGCCATTCTTGGATGTACTAATAACAAAAACAGGAACCTCTTTAAGCACCAACGTATATACCAAGCCCACCAACATAGGATTATGCATGAACGGTAGAAGTAAGTGCCCCCAAAGATACAAAGCCAGTGTTCTCAATGCTTATATTCGTCGAGCGCTTACCCACTGCTCTGAATGGAGCAACGTGAGTAGATAGTTTGAAAGAGTAACTCAGGTATTGGTGAACAACGGATATAGCAACGCGGAAATAAACGCTGCTATAAGAAGACACTTGGACCGTTGGTATAATTCAGAACCTAGAACAGAAACCACAACACCCCCAATAAAATTATATTACAAATCAACCATGCACAGTGAACATATAAAAGAGGAAAGAATAATGAAAGAAATAATCCGTAAAGGAGTAAAAAGCACTACTCCTAACCAAAACATAAACCTGATAATATTCTACAAAACCAAGAAGACTTCCGAACTCCTTATCAAAAACAGCCCGAAGCCGACGGAGAACCCTCTACAGCAGTCAAGCGTTGTATACATGTACACTTGCCCCCACGAAGGATGTAACCTTCAATGTAAGTACATAGGTATGACGTCGACCAAGCTGACGAGGCGTTTGACATGCCATCTTCAATCTGGTGCCCCTAGGAATCACATGAGACAAGCCCATGACATTACTCTAACAAGAGAAATGTTGAACAAGAATACTTGCATAATAGACAAAACCCAAGATTCAAGAAGATTACAAATTCTTGAGGCAATTCACATAAGAATAGAGCGACCTACCATGAACACCCAAATCACGGAACTATTTACTCTACCCACCATGAGAGTAAGGACAAGACAAGAACATATCGATGCCAACACAGAAGACAATGTCCAACATAACAGGCCAATTACACTGGATTAATCTTTGTGTTTAGATAGGAGATGCCTCGTATGGGCCAATAAGCCTTCTGCAGCCCCTATGTTTATCCCTTATGTATCCCCCCATGTTTTTCACCTTCATTGTATTATCACCTGACCTAATGCGGGTATAAAATCAACTAGTATTGTAAGATCTGTTCACTTGAGAATGAACCATGGAGGTTCGAAACGTCGTGCAAATTATACAAATAAGTGTAATACACTCTATAGTAAATCACTTCTTTTCTTCACCTTAAAAGTACGAAAATGAGTTTTGGAGAACTCCTATTCCAATTAAGCCCTGATGCTAAGAAAATAGTTAGAGGGATAGAAGCCCTAAACCAGAAAATAATAAATACAGAATATGCGGTCATATTCAATGAAACATGTTTGAAAGAAAACCTGCTGCCAGTATACACCAATATATATATATATATATATATATATATATATATATATATATATATATATATATATATATATATATATATATATATATATATATATGCGAACAAGCCTGAATGGCTTGTTATATATATATATAGTTATATATTATATTAGTTATATATATATATATGTCGTACCTAATAGCCAGAACGCACTTCTCAGCCTATTATTCAAGGCCCGATTTGCCTAATAAGCCAAGTTTTCATGAATTAATGTTTTTTCTTCTACCTAACCTAACCTAACTTAGCTTTTTTTGGCTACCTAACCTAACCTTACCTATAAATATAGGTTAGGTTAGGTTAGGTAGGGTTGGTTAGGTTCGGTCATATATCTACGTAAATTTTAACTCCAATAAAAAAAAATTGACCTCATACATAGAGAAAAGGGTTGCTTTATCATTTCATAAGAAAAAAATTATAGTAAATATATTAATTCAGGAAAACTTGGCTTATTAGGCAAATCGGGCCTTGAATAGTAGGCTGAGAAGTGAGTTCTGGCTACTAGGTACGACATATATATATATATATATATATATATATATATATATATATATATATATATATATATATATATATGTCGTACCTAGGAGCCAGAACTCACTTTTTGGCCTACTATTCAAGGCCCGATTTGCCTAATAAGCCAAGTTTTCATGAATTAATTGTTTTTCGACTACCTAACCTACCTAACCTAACCTAACCTAACTTTTTCGGCTACCTAACCAAACCTAACCTATAAAGATAGGTTAGGTTAGGTTAGGTAGGGTTGGTTAGGTTCGGTCATATATCTACGTTAATTTTAACTCCAATAAAAAAAAATTGACCTCATACATAATGAAATGGGTAGCTTTATCATTTCATAAGAAAAAAATTAGAAAACATATATTAATTCAGGAAAACTTGGCTTATTAGGCAAATCGGGCCTTGAATAGTAGGCCATAAAGTGAGTTCTGGCTACTAGGTACGACATATATATATATATATATATATATATATATGTCGTACCTAGTAGCCAGAACTCAATTCTATGCCTACTATGCAAGGCCCGATTTGCCTAATAAGCAAAGTTTTCATGAATTAATTGTTTTTCGACTACCTAACCTACCTAACCTAACCTAACCTAACGTTTTTGGCTACCTAACCTAACCTAACCTATAAAGATAGGTTAGGTTAGGTTAGGTAGGGTTGGTTAGGTTCGGTCATATATCTACGTTAATTTTAACTCCAATAAAAAAAAACTGACCTAATACATAATGAAATGGTTAGCTTTATCATTTCCTAAGAAAAAAATTAGAGAAAATATATTAATTCAGGAAAACTTGGCTTATTAGGCAAATCGGGCCTTGCATAGTAGGCTGATAAGTGCGTTCTGGCTACTAGGTACGACATATATATATATATATATATATATATATATATATATATATATATATATATATATATATATATATATATATATATATGTCATACCTAGTAGCCAGAACGCACTTCTCAGCCTACTATGCAAGGCCCGATTTGCCTAATAAGCCAAGTTTTCCTGAATTAATATATTTTCTCTAATTTTTTTCTTAGGAAAAGATAACGCTGCCCATTTCATTATGTATGAGGTCAATTTTTTTTTATTGGAGTTAAAATTAACGTAGATATATGACCGAACCTAACCAACCCTACCTAACCTAACCTAACCTATCTTTATAGGTTAGGTTAGGTTAGGTAACAGAAAAAGTTAGGTTAGGTTAGGTTAGGTAGGTTAGGTAGTCGAAAAACAATTAATTCATGAAAACTTGGCTTGTTAGGCAAATCGGGCCTTGCATAGTAGGCTGAGAAGTGCGTTCTGGCTACTAGGTACGACATATATATATATATATATATATATATATATATATATATATATATGTCGTACCTAGTAGCCAGAACTCACTTCTCAGCCTACTATGCAAGGCCCGATTTGCCTAATAAGCTAAGTTTTCATGAATTAATTGTTTTTCGACTATCTAACCTACCTAACCTAACCTAACCTAACTTTTTCGGCTACCTAACCCAACCTAACCTATAAAGATAGGTTAGGTTAGGTTAGGTAGGGTTGGTTAGGTTCGGTCATATATCTACGTTAATTTTAACTCCAATAAAAAAAATTGACCTCATACATAATGAAATGGGTAGCTTTATCATTTCATAAGAAAAAAAATAGAGAAAATATATTAATTCAGGAAAACTTGGCTTATTAGGCAAATCGGGCCTTGAATAGTAGGCCGAGAAGTGCGTTCTGGCTACTAGGTACGACATATATATATATATATATTTTTATATATATATATATATATATATATATATATATATATATATATATATATATATATATATATATATATATATATATATATATGTCGTACCCAATTAAAAAATCAATTCTCCAAAATTCATTTTTATTTCTAGTCTGACGCGACACTTCAGCGCGTTTCGTAAAACTTATTACATTTTCAAAGACTTTACACATACACAACTGAATAGAACTTACACATCGATTTGTTTATAACTACATTTGAGTGAGGTGGATGGGGTGAGGTGGTATTTAATAGGGTATTAATTTCATCAACACAAGACAGAACACGAAACAATGGGTATTGAAATGGAAGTGATTGTAGAAAGCCTATTGGTCCATATTTCTTGATGCTTCTATATTGGAGCGGAGTCTTGAGGTGGGTAGAATATAGTTGTGCATTAATTGGCTGTTGATTGCTGGTGTTGGCTTCCTAATGTGCAGTGCCTCGCAAACGTCAAGCCGTCTGCTATCGCTGTATCTATCGATGATTTCTGTGTTGTTTACTAGGATTTCTCTGGCGATGGTTTGGTTGTGGGAAGAGATTATATGTTCCTTAATGGAGCCCTGTTGCTCATGCAACAGGGCTCCATTAAGCCCTAATATATATAAATATATATATATATATATATATATATATATATATATATGTCGTACCTAGTAGCCAGAACGCACTTCTCAGCTTACTATGCAAGGCCCGATTTGCCTAATAAGCCAAGTTTTCCTGAATTAATATATTTTCTTTATTTTTTTTCTTATGAAATGATAAAGCTACCCATTTCATTATGTATGAGGTCAATTTTTTTTTATTGGAGTTAAAATTAACGTAGATATATGACCAAACCTAACCAACCCTACCTAACCTAACCTAACCTATCTTTATAGGTTAGGTTAGGTTAGGTAGCCAAAAAAGTTAGGTTAGGTTAGGTTAGGTAGGTTAGGTAGTCGAAAAGCAATTAATTCATGGAAACTTAGCTTATTAGGCAAATCGGGCCTTGCATAGTAGGCTGAAAAGTGCGTTCTGGCTACTAGGTACGACATATATATATATATATATATATATATATATATATATATATATATATTTATATATATATATATATTTATATATATATATATATATATATATATATATATATATATATATATATATATATATGTCGCAGTTACGACATCCCTTCGTATACGAGCTAATGAGCTAGTATGCCAGAGAGAGATGTCAACCGTAAGAGCACAAGGAATATTCTGAAGTGGATAGCTGGTCAGGTTCAGATGTCGATTCGTGTAGAGGGCGCTGAGGTGATGTGTGCAAGTGCGCGGCTGGCGAGTCACCAATCAGAAGCAGGCAAGCTGGTGAAGGGTAGTTAGCTGGTTTGATGACGAGCCGGAGCGTGGATGGTGTGTGGAGTTGGGGAATCTTGGATACGTTTAGCCTCCTGGTCAAAACGTTTTGTGCTACTATTGACATATCTTGAATGTAGCATCTTATACGTGTGTCTTTGGTGTAACTTAAAGTAGGGAAGAGCAGGCTCAATCTCTCTTGAAAGAGATTATCGTCACAACTCTCCCCGAAGCCTGCGGTTCCGGTGAAGTTACGTCTTCAGGAGGTAGAGTGGTAAGTGGAGCAGCCTTTACCTCACAGACTCTGGAGAGGGCGTCTGCTATGATGTGGTCAGACCCCTTGATGTAGATGTCTCCAGGTTGAAAGTCTGCAGATATCAATCCCATCGTCGAAGCCGTCGATTGTTGAATTGGGTTTGCTGCAGGAAGTGTAGGGGGGTTTGGTCTAAGTAGATGGTGGTAGACCGAGCACTTTGCAGGGACAATTTGAAGTGCTGCAAGTTCAGGACGATGAGTAGCTCCCTGTCGATTGTGATGTAGTTCCTTGTAGCTGTAGTCGCTAATAGGTAGATTCTCCTCGCCTCGTTGTTGCATTAGGTCACCCCCCGATGCCGGTACCACTGGCGTCGACATGGAGGATGAAAGACTTCGTGATATCTAGCGAGGTGAGAATAGGATTAGAACATGGCAAAGGAGCACTATTATAGTCCTGTAAATTGTGATGAAGATCAGTTAGGATTTCCGATTTGGAAAGCACCAATTTAGTGTTAATGCTTTCGGGAGAAGCAGGGAAGGTTTCACTGTGGAGGTATGGACCTTTAGATGTAGGGACAGATATCAGCACAGTAGGGGGAATATCTTGATACTGCTTCAGGAGGTTGACGTGGCACAGCTGGGTCGTCCGCCGCCTATCTGGAGTCTCAAGAACGTAGTTGTTGTTGTTCCTGCACTCCTTGATACTGTAGGGTCCTGAAAACTGTTTTTTCAATGGAGAACCTGGGATAGGAAGGTATGCCAATACGAAGTCTCCTGGTTTAAATTTCCTTAATTTGCTGCTCTGGTCAAAATGAGTCTTCATTCTCTCCTGGGCTTTCACTAGGTTGTCATTAGCAAATTTACGTACTCTCTCTAGAATGTGTTTTAGGTTTTGAAGAAACCGAGGCACATTCTGATGGTCACTGAAGGTGGCATTACGTAGAGAGTCCTTGAAAGCTTTGAGAGGAGTACGGCACTTACGTCCGTAGAGCATCTCATAAGGTGATACTCCTAGTGACTCATTGGGGAGACTTCGAAAAATGCACATTATGAGATCAAGTTGTCTATCCCAATCCTTCAAAGTCTCATTGCAGAATTTCTTTAGGAGTGCTTTAATAGTCTGATGACTACGTTCAAGAGAACCCTGTGAAGCAGGATGATAGGGGCTGGACAGTACCTGTGTGATGTTGAACTTCTCCAGAGTCTTCTTGAAGAGATCACTGGTGAAGTTGGTGCCACAGTCACTTTGAACCTCTCTTGGAAATCCATACTGGGTGAAGATCTTCAATAGGTGTTTCACCACAGTAGCAGCCGTAATGTTCTTTACTGGAACTGCTATGGGAAACCTGGTGGTAGGACACATGATAGTTATTATATATGCGTTGCCAGAACTGGCCCGGGGTAAAGGACCAACACAGTCTATGATGAGTCTGTGGAAAGGTTCCGCAGGCACCTGGATGGGTTTCAGAGGAGCCTGGGGAATAGAGATGTTAGGTTTACCCGCCATCTGACATATATGACACTCTCGTACGTATTTCTTTACGTCTTTTACCATACTTGGCCAGTAGTAGTCTTGTCTGATTCCGTGGTAGGTTTTGTTGAAACCATAGTGAGAAAGAGCTCCGTGGGCCAGGTGTAGAATATCGGGCCGTATGCTGGTGGGAATCACTAGTTGTTCGACATTGGCCCAATCGTCTTCCTCCTTCAGCTAGCTGGGTCTGTATCTGCGGTAGAGCAATTCATTCTCTAGGAAGAACCCAGGGATACTGTCAGGTTGAGTCTCAGCCTGGAAGAACAATGGTGTTAATGATTGATCTTCCCTCTGTAACATACGGAACTCCAACTTGGTAAGATTTGGAGGTAGATTCTGAGGGTCTTGAGGGACAGCGGTAGCAGTAGAGTCAGCTGGTTGTGGTCGTGCAGCTTGTGCACGGGTGGTCACCAAAACCGGAGGAGAAACTTTATCACTCTCTTGGACCTCTGCTGGAACATATTCAAAGATGGGATTATCCATTACAGAAGTACACACCTGGGGTTTGTCCGTGATGATCAGGTTGGGCGGTTGCAGATCTTCTGCCAAGTCGTTGCCAAGGAGAAGTTGCACTCCAGGCATGGGAAAAGGCTTTTCCCTGATGGCGACTTGGACTTCACCGGTCACGAAGGGACAATCCAGGTGGACTCTGGCGAGTGGATATGGAGTGGTAGCAGTGAGGTCAGTGATAAGGACGGTTTCCCCGGTGTAGGTGACGTTATTCACAGCCGATTTCAACATAATGGACTAAAGAGCCGCTGTGTCCCTCAAGATCTTGAATTTGAAACTTCCCTCCGAATCTGTACCGTTGGTAGAGACAGTTCCAGGATACAGGTGTTTACTGAAGAGAGAAAGATCATTAACATTAACACCAACATTCATTACAGACTTACCGGACTTAGGAGGAGTCTGTTTGGGTTTAGTAGAGTCATGGCTCTTGTATTGAGCCTTCACACATCTATCTATGGTATGTCCATAGAGTTTGCAATACTTACAATACAATTGTGAGCTCGCTTCCTCTGTACTTACTTTATCATTGTGCCAAGACTTCTTACTGAGAGGTGGTGATGGTGTCAGCCGGTGGATGAGGCTGTAGGTGTCAGCCGACTTCTCACATTTGATGTTGTCGGTTTCTTCTTTATCTGCTAGATATAAACGGACGGAAGGGGGAACACGTCTCAAGAATTCCTCAACTAGCATGAGGTTGATGAGTTCTACAAATGTAGAGACATGTGCTGCTTCCAGCCATTTCATAAAATATCTTTTCTTTGTATTGGCAAATTCTAGAAAGGTGGTGGTACTTGCCTTAAGATGGTCACGAAATTTTCGTCGGTAGCTTTCGGTGGAGAGAAGGTAGGCGTCCAACACTACTTGCTTTAGGGTCGGGTAGTCATTCTCAGACGCTAAGGTACTGAGAGTAACTGCAGCTCTACCTGTAAGATGCACTCTGAGAAGGGTAGACCATTGGTCAGCTGGCCAGCTAAGTTGATTAGCTAGGGTCTCAAAGGTGGTAAAAAAGACATCAATCTCTATCTCAACGAATGGTGGCATTAACTTACTTGCATGGGAGATATTGAAACTTACTGGAAGACTGGCGGTAGCTTGCTGGCGTTGAGTGAGGTGCGTAGTTTCCACCGTGAGTTCTTGTTGACGACATTCTATAGCCATAGCAGCTTGCTGTTTGTCATGCTCGCGTTGCATCTCCAGGTGACGATGTTTTGCTTCAAGCTGTACTCGCTCACGCTCCCTGAGTATTGCAATCTCACGTTCCTTGAGGGCCTCCTCTCGTTCTTGTTCCTCTTTCCTCAGGGCCGCCTCTCTTTCTTGCTCTTCATTCCTCAAGGCGGCCTCTCTTTCTTGTTCTTGTTTTCTCAAGGCGGCCTCTCGTTCTTTCAGTTGTAGGGCTTCTTTTTGTTGTTCGAGGGCTTCCCTTTGTTGCTCTCGCTCGATCTTGGCAAGTTCTAGTTTGAGTTTCATAGTTGCCAAATCAGGTTTATCTGCAATAGAGTAAGTTTCGTGAGTGTCAGAGTCAATTTTCCCTTCATTTAAGAGGTGTTCCATGATGAGGTTATGTAATTCATTTTTGTTGGATCCATGAGGAACATCTAGTTGATACTCGTGTACAAGAGTTTGTAATTCAGTCCTCTTGGCACGACATTATGTCCCTATTTCACCAGCTGGATCGTTACGGAAAGCTTGGAGACGAAACATGGTGAAAGATAGCAAATAAATGTACACGAATATAGTTGTGATATGGTAAATGTCAGAAACAGGATAACGTGGCAACTGGTAACTATCCTGTGGAATTTTAATCTTTAACAATTAAAGTTAATTATAGGATGGTAAATGATTAGTCAATCAAAGTCGCAGGAAATCTTGTACCCGGTACTCAATGTAAGAGAGTAAGGGCAAGAAAATCCTACTAAATGAGTGAAACTGAGTTTCCAAAACAAATGAAACATTTAATTGCTCCAAAAGTGAATTAGGTAGTCCAAGAATGTAGGCATACCTTGCCGAGTCTCTATAGGACATAAGCAAGGGTTTCCCACTAAATGAATATGATACTTACAGAATTAGCGAACTTTGTGCTCTGTAAAAAGAAAGCTAATTCCCTACCTAAGTAAATATCATCATCTCTGACCGACGTGTAGGGGCGCGAGTGTCAACTGGTGACGAGAACTGCTGCTGAGGTCCCAACTCAGCAACAAAGTCCGTGCTAGAGGAACTATGGCCCTCTTTTCCTCCTTCGGTCAGATTGCAGAAGTTAGGGTGCTTTGACCCAGAGACAAACCAAAGTACCAGGGTACCAAAATGATGATCTACCGAAAATATGAGAAATATCCTAGGGACAAAAGATGGTAAACACGAGTAATAACACGGAGGGAGAGATGACCAATTAAGAGAATGACTGAGGCCTCCAGTCACCACGTAATCCAAAGTTATCTCACACTCACAATATGCTACTCTCGGAATGCACAGTACACACAGCACCATATAAATAAAAAAATTAATGATAATACTGAAAGGCTACTTTAGCAAAGTAAAGTACGCTTACCACAAATTGACGTTCTGGCACTAGTACCTGAGTGAAGCATCCCGGACAGGCCTCCATTAAAATGTGACGGGAAAGTGTTGGAGTGTTGATGTTCGGCAGTCCTCCAATGGCAGGTGTCAAAGCCTGGTCACACTTTAAACAAAAATATAGACTGCTTGCCTGTTGTCTGTGGTATGTTAGAGGGAGGAACACGTAAAACACAAAATATGAACAATGAAACTTTAATATATTTACTTTAAACATAAATGAAAATAAAGACAAATCTCGGGAAGTTAAATTACAGTTAAATAATAAAGAAAATGCAAAGACAAGGTGAAATACAAAATTACAATGTTAAAATGGTGCTGACAATATCGGCTATGGCTGAAACCTCCCTTTGTACACGAGCAAATGAGCTAGTATGCCAGAGAGAGATGTCAACCATAAGAGCACAAGGAATATTCTGAAGTTGATAGCTGGTCAGGCTCAGACGTCGATTCGTGTAGAGGGCGCTGAGGTGCTGTGTGCAGGTGCTGGGCTGGGGAGTCACCAATCAGAAGCAGGCAAGCTGGTGAAGGGTAGTTAGCTGGTTTGATGACGAGCCGGCGCGTGGATGGTGTGTGGAGTAGGGGGATCTTGGATACGTTTAGCCTCCTGGTCAAAACGTTTTGTGCTACTGGTGACGTATCTTGAATGTAGCATCTTATACTTGTGTCTTTGGCGTAACTTAAAGTAGGGAAGAGCAGGCTCAATCTCTCTTGAAAGAGATTATCGTCACAATATATATATATATATATATATATATATATATATATATATATATATATATATATATATATATATATATATATGTATATATATATGTATATATATATATATATATATATATATATATATATATATATATATATATATATATATATATATATATATATATATGTATATGTCGTACCTAGTAGCCAGAACGCACTTCTCGGCCTACTATGCAAGGCCCGATTTGCCTAACAAGCTAAGTTTTCCTGAATTAATATATTTTCTTTAATTTTTTTCTTATGAAATGATAAAGCTTCCCATTTTATTATGTATGAGGTCAATTTATTTTTATTGGAGTTAAAATTAACGTAGATATATGACCGAACCTAACCAACCCTACCTAACCTAACCTAACCTATCTTTATAGGTTAGGTTAGGTTTGGTAGCCGAAAAAGTTAGGTTAGGTTAGGTTAGGTAGGTTAGGTAGTCGAAAAACAATTAATTCATGAAAACTTGGCTTATTAGGCAAATCGGGCCTTGAATAGTAGGCTGAGAAGTGCGTTCTGGCTACTAGGTACGACATATATATATATAAATATATATATATATATATATATATATATATATATATATATATATATATATATATATGTATATATATATAAATATATATATATATATATATACATATATATATATATATATATATATATTTATATATATATATATATATATATATATATATATATATATATATATATATATATATATATATATGTCGTACCTAGTAGCCAGAACGCACTTATCAGCCTACTATGTGAGGCCTGATTTGCCTAATAAGCCAAGTTTTCATGAATTAATGTTTTTTCGACTACCTAACCTACCTAACCTAATCTAACCTAACTTTTTCGGCTACCTAACCTAACCCAACCTTTAGAGATAAGTTAGGTTAGGTTAGGTCTCGTAGCCTGGTGGATAGCGCGCAGGACTCGTAATTCTGTGGCGCGGGTTCGATTCCCGCACGAGGCAGAAACAAATGGGCAAAGTTTCTTTCACCCTGAATGCCCCTGTTACCTAGCAGTAAATAGGTACCTAGGAGTTAGTCAGCTGTCACGGGCTGCTTCCTGGGGGTGGAGGCCTGGTCGAGGACCGGGCCGCGGGGACACTAAAAAAAGCCCCGAAATCATCTCATATACTAGGTACGACATATATATATATATATGTCGTACCTAGTAGCCAGAGTGCACTTCTCAGCCTACTATGCAAGGCCCGATTTGCCTAATAAGCCAAGTTTTCATGAATTAATGTTTTTTCGTCTACCTAACCTAACCTAACCTAACTTTTTTTGGCTACCTAACCTAACCTAACCTATAAAGATAGGTTAGGTTAGGTTAGGTAGGGTTGGTTAGGTTCGGTCATGTATCTGCGTTAATTTTAACTCCAATAAAAAAAATTGACCTCATACATAGTGAAAAAGGCAGCTTTATCATTTCATATGAAAAAAAATTAGAGAAAATATAATAATTCAGGAAAACTTGGCTTATTAGGCAAATCGGGCCTTGCATAGTAGGCTGAGAAGTGAGTTCTGGCTACTAGGTACGACATATAGGTAGGTACCGAAAAAGTAAGATTAATAATTCTAACACGAATTTTCTCACCAATCAGAAGTGACTGCCTAAATGCCAACAGCGACTGCCCAGACAGGTACAAGAGGAGTGTTGTTAACGCATATGTCGACCGTGCTCTAAGCTACAGCTCAGAATGGAAGCAAGTCGACCAAGAACTCTGTAGGGTAAGGCAGGTCCTAGTCAACAACGGCTTCTCCAATGGTTTCGTTGAAGACATCATAAGAAGGAAAGTGAAACGCAATGCAACCTCTGAAGAGACAACTAACACAACACCTATACCCCCTATTAGACTATTTTACAGGAACTTCTTTTCCACAGCTCATAAAACAGAGGAAAGGGTCCTGAAAGATATTGTTAATAGAAACGTTATCCCTACAGACAAAAATCAGAGGATACAACTGACGATTTACTATAAAACCAGAAAAATGGCCAGCCTACTCATGAGAAACTCTCCAGACACAAAGCAGAACGCTTTAAAAGAGACCAACGTCGTCTATGCCTTCAAATGCCCACTTGAGGACTGTAAGCTCCAAAAAACCCAGTATATTGGCTAGACAACAACATCTCTTTCTAGGCGTTTAACGATGCATAAAAAACAGGGCTCCATTAAGGAACATATAATCTCTTCCCACAACCAAACCATCGCCAGAGAAATCCTAGTAAACAACACAGAAATCATCGATAGATACAGCGATAGCAGGCGGCTTGACGTTTGCGAGGCACTACACATTAAGAAGTCAACACCAGCAATCAACAGGCAATTAATGCACAACTATATTCTACCCACCTCAATACTCCCCTCCAATATAGAAGCATCAAGAAATATGGACCAATAGGCTTTCTACAATCACTTCCATTTCAATACCCATTGTTTCGTGTTCTGTCTTGTGTTGATGAAATTAATACCCTATTAATGCCACCTCTTGTTCTGTCTTGTGTTGATGAAATTAATACCCTATTAATGCCACCTCACCCCATCCACCTCACTCAAATGTAGATATAAACAAAATCGGAGATGCGTAAGTTCTATTCAGTTGTGTATTTGTAAACTAAAGTCTTTGAAAGTGTAATAAGTTTCACGAAACGCGCTCGTGTCGCGTCAGACTAGAAATAAAAATGAATTTTGGAGAATTGATTTTTGAATTGCCTCCAACAGTGAAAAGAAATGTACGAAAGATTGAGAAAATTTGTGTTAGAATTATTAATCTTACTTTTTCGGTCATATTTATTAATATACGTCTACAGGAAAGACTGCTACCAAAATATACTAGTATATATATATATATATATATATATATATATATATATATATATATATATATATATATATATATATATATATATATATATATATATATATATATGTCGTACCTAGAAGCCAGAACGCACTTCTCAGCCTACTATGCAAGGCCCGATTTGCCTAATAAGCCAAGATTTCATGAATTAATGTTTTTTCGACTACCTAACCTACCTAACCTAACCTAACCTAACTTTTTCGGCTACCTAACCTAACCTATAAAGATAGGTTAGGTTAGGTAGGGTTGATTAGGTTCGGTCATATATCTACGTTAATTTTAACTCCAATAAAAAAAAATTGACCTCATACATAATGAAATGGGTAGCTTTATCATTTCATAAGAAAAAAATTAGAGAAAATGTATTAATTCATGAAAACTTGGCTTATTAGGCAAATTGGGCCTTGCATAGTAGGCTGAGAAGTGCGTTCTGGCTACTAGGTACGACATATATATATATATATATATATATATATATATATATATATATATATATATATATATATATATATATATATATATATATATATATATATATATATACATATATATGTCGTACCTAGTAGCCAGAACGCACTTCTCAGCCTACTATGCAAGGCCCGATTTGCCTAATAAGCCAAGTTTTTATGATTTAATATATTTCCTCTAATTTTTTTCTTATGAAATGATAAAGCTACCCATTTCATTATGTATGAGGTCAATGTTTTTTTATTGGAGTTAAAATTAACGTAGATATATGATCGAACCTAACCAACCCTACCTAACCTAACCTAACCTATCTTTATAGGTTAGGTTAGGTAGCCGAAAAAGTTAGGTTAGGTTAGGTTAGGTAGTCGAAAAACAATTAATTCATGAAAACTTGGCTTATTAGGCAAATCGGGCCTTGCATAGTAGGCTGAGAAGTGCGTTCTGGCTACTAGGTACGACATATATATATATATATATATATATATATATATATATATATATATATATATATATATATATATATATATATATATATATATATATATATATATATATACATATATATATATATATATATATGTTATACTCAAATTCTATGTCAGTTGAAATGTAACGAATCACATGCAAGTAGGCCTCTGACGTCATGCCAGACAGAGGAGCATCAAGCCATTGCTCCCGGCAGCCTCAGTTCTCTCTCAGACCCAGAGTAAGGTGGACCTCGGTTGGCCAGATATATACCTTGTTGTCTCGGTCAGTAAATATATACAGAAGCGACTACTGTGTCTACATTCAACCAGAACAAGGCAAACGAATACTGGTGGCAGCGGTGGGACCCAGAATTTTTTTTCTGGAAACGAAAACTTCAAGTACCCAGCACCACCTTGTGTTTCACAGTACAGCCGCCATCAGCCTGCCACCTGCCACCCACGCATCCAATATTGTGCCAGACCAGGGTCCTGCCATCAACCACTACTCCAGGCCAACGTTTCAGAAGTAAGGGTCAATATTTTCCTGTGAGAACGCTCATTCATCAGTGAGGAGGAAGGAAGCTTCCGCGCCAGCCATTTTTGAATCTCGCGCCACCATGTGGGAACCACCTGCACCCACCACCACCACCGCCGCCCAAGCTGACAGTATCAAGCTTTGTGAGTGTTCTAGCTACTGAAATCGTGGTCAGCCATCGTCGCAAGTATCAACTGATTATTGTGGGTGTTGTACAGTTATTCAAGAGGAATTGGTGAAAAAAAAGACTAAAATTGTTTGACTAGTGTCGCCACCCGGCCTCCCTCCCAAGCTCACACACCTCGCCACCAGCCCCTGCTACATCGTTTTGTGTGAACTTCTCCTAGAAAATTGTGTTCTCCACCGCCATCGTCGCAATATTGTCGTCTCCGACTTTATCTTCGCGCTCCCAACATCAATTCCGAGCCTGGGGGTCTCCACGGAGCTTCGCGCCACCGCCGCCAGGAGCGCTGCCATCGCACCAGTTTGTAAACAAGCCCTCACATGGTCCTCTTCTCATGTCTCGTCACCGTTTTTCGTTTTGGCCACTGTTATATTGCAAATCCTGCATCCCTGAGTTAAGTAATTATGAGCTAAGATATCGTGTGTTATGATTTAATGAGGTTTAACGTAACTATATCCAAAATATCTTATGAATTACCCTTTCAGTGACTTGTTAAATATTGAAGCCGGTTTAGTACTCCAGGCCCACAGTTTCTCAAAGTCCTTTCAATATTCCCTGCATTGATTCCATTATTCCTTAATTGTTACTAGTGTCATTAGTGAATTCAAAGGTGAGAGAAGTAAGAAATAATTGTTTCTAGCAGTTTATTTTGCATAATAGAAATTTGTTTGAGATTTCCATAGACAATAGAACATAGAAATTTGTTTATATTTCTCCAGACCTAACTTGAAATTTATCCTTTAAGCATTTTATTTTAAATTTTTACCATAGCAGTTATATACATTCCTGTGTCCAGTTTATGTGCTACATCCATATTTCTTGCATTGCCACTTGTTGTGTTGAATCTTTTTAATGAAATTTTTCAATTGCATTTCCCAAGCAAATATTGCGACAGCCAGAAAAATGATAGGATGGATTTCGAGAACTTTCTAATCCAGGGATCCCATCACAATGGTTGTACTCTTCAAGTCACTTGTGTTGTCCCATCTTGAGTACTGCTCAGTACTCACTTCCCCCTTCAGAGCAGGAGAGATTGCTGAAATAGAGGGAATACAGAGAACATATACGGCACGCATAGACGCAATAAAGCACCTAAATTATTGGGATCGTCTCAAAGCCCTCCAAATGTACTCACTAGAAAGAAGACGAGAGAGATATCAAATAATATACACCTGAAAGATACTGGAGGGCCAAGTACCAAATCTACATAGTAAAATAACAACGTACTGGAGTAAACGATATGGAAGAAAATGTAGAATAGAACCAGTGAAGAGCAGAGGTGCCATAGGCACAATCAGAGAACACTGTATAAACATCAGAGGTCCACGGTTGTTCAACGTCCTCCCAGCAAGCATAAGAAATATTGCCGGAACAACCGTGGACATTTTCAAGAGGAAACTAGATTTATTCCTCCAAGGAGTGCCAGACCAACCGGGCTGTTGTGGGAATGTGGGCCTGCGGGCCGCTCCAAGCAACAGCCTGGTGGACCAAACTCTCACAAGTCAAGCCTGGCCTCGGGCCGGGCTTGGGGAGTAGAAGAACTCCCAGAACCCCATCAACCAGGTATCAACCAGATGGAGGATGACAGAGTAAAGAAGTTTATTGAGTCGAGGGACGCAGGAGTTGGAAGATTGCACCAAGGCTCAGCTGCAGCTGGTGGCGGACCATTTTGGGTTGAGATTGAGGTCCTCCATGGTGGCGGAGCGTCGGATTGAGATCATGGCTCAGCTCAAGGCCCGAGAGGAGGCTTCTAAGGAAGGACCGCCCCAGGTACCTGCCAGTGTTGGTAGGAACCGGAGCGACGAAGGTAGCAGTAAGGGTTCCAGCGGTAGTAGCAGGAGAAGCCTGAAGCTAGAGATAATGAAAATGCAGCTTGAAGCTCAGCTGAAGCGGGAGGAGCGCGAAGCTCAGCTGAAGCGTGAGGAGCGAGAAGCTCAGCTGGAGTGAGAGGAGCGTGAGCGCGAAGCCCAGCTGAAGCGAGAGGAGCATGAGCGCGAAGCCCAGCTGAAGCAAGAGGAGCGTGAAGCCCAACTGAAGCAGGAGGAACGCGAAGCTCAGCTGAAGTGGGAGGAGCGCGAGGCTCAGCTGAAGCGTAAGGAGCGTGAAGCCCAACTGCAACGAGAAGAAGGAGAAAGACAACTGCGATGGGAAGAAATAAAAGCGAAGAAGGAGGTTGAGATGCGTCGGGCGGAGCGCGGGCTGCCCTCAGTGTTGGCTCGGCGGGATAACCCCAAGGTCCGGGAACGCGACCTACCAACCTTTGACCCTCCAGAGGCCGAAGCTTTCTTCGACCATTTTGAGAGGATAGCGACATTGAAGGAATGGCCGGTAGAGGATTTTGCTGCGTTAGTACAGAGTAGGTTGACTGGCAAGGCCAGGGAAGCTTATAACATGTTGGACCTTGAGGAATGCACCGTTTACGACATGATCAAGAAAGCTGTGCTCCAATCGTATCGACTAGCCCCGGAGATTTACAGGAAACGCTTCCGTGAGTGCACATGAGTTTCCAGAAGGTCGTATGCTGAAACTGCTCGGGACATGGAGCGCAGGTTCATGCGATGGGCGATGGCTGAAGGATGAAGAGGTGGAGACGATGGAGGAGCTGAAGCAATTGATGGTGATGGAAAGATTCATGTCAATGCTCCATCCAGAACTAAGGGTCAGGATCAAGGAGGCTGGTATTAGAGAACTTAAGGCTGCTGCAGACAGAGCCGACCGACTGGAAGAGGCACTGCATCTCGAGAAGGAGGGACCGCCTAGGTACTCGCCTTACCCAAGGTTTGGCGGTAACGTCAAGAGTTCAGGAGGGGCGAGGACGGGTGGAGACTCTCCCAAGGATAGTGCACACAGTGAGGTGAGTCGTTCCAAGAGTTCAGGGAAACTGGTGAGGAGACTCCAAGGTGGGAACACAGGGACTGGTGCTGGAGCGAGGAATGCTGCCAGGGAGATGACGACCGGGGGCGCGACGAAGACCCAGGGGACGGCGGCTTCCGGGGGCAATGCCCAAGTGACAGGTGGAGAGTCGCCTCCCAGGAGAGTCAGGTGTTTTAATTGTGGCGGGTGCGGACATTTCGCCCGTGAGTGCGAAGAGAACCGGAGGAATCTGGGACTGATGTTAGAAGAGGAGAGAGTATTTGTTCATACCCCATATCATAGTGGACCCAATGTGAATGGTTGGGAAACGAAGTTGGGTGAACACCCCTTCGTTTTCGGGGCCACAGTGAAGTTTGGGAAGTCAGACCCGGTTGAGACTGCAGTTCTTCGTGATATGGGTGCTGACATAAGCATGGTAGCCAGGAGTATTCTTCCCAACGAATTTAATGAATCACCTGTGAGAGTGGTGATAATACGGAGTGTGGGAGAAGAGTACAGGTTACCACTTCACGAGGTACAGCTGATATCTGACTATGGAGTTGAGAAGGCTGTCGTAGCTGTAGCCCCTAAGTTACCCTTAGAGCACGTGCAGATGGTGCTGGGTAACGACCTCGGTGGGGGAAGGATACAACCCGATTGGGCCAGGAGTGCCTATGTGTCTGGCAGTAGTGCGACCCTCCCAGGTGAGGTGTTGGTTGACCCAGACAGTGGTGAGATTGCCAACCGCACCAATGACAACGTCGTCAGGGACGACAACGACAAAGGCGAAAAGACTGAGAGGTCATCGGAGGTCATGGATAACCCCGACGAGGACCTGCGGTTAAGCCTAGTGATGCGTGTGGAGGAGTGGCGAGGAGTAGCTGTACAAGCGCCTGGGGCGGTGAAGTTGTTGCAGACCGCACTCCCTCCACCAAAAAGGGTGAGCTCAGTGGATGAGCGAACGGCGGTGAGGGGCAGAGTGGAGGAGCCACAACGCAGTGCACCCTATGCCAGCCGGAGGAATAGTGGTAGGTGCAAGATGAACCACCGTGGTGAGGTGAGCCACAGGGAGGTGGACGAGCCCAACCACGAACCGAAGAAGACTTCTACAGGGAAGAGAACCTCATGGAGGAGTGAAGATGTTCGTCGGGAACGAAGGAACGAATGGTATAGGAAAGGTGATTGGAAGAAAGCAGGGGATAGGTATACCCAGGGTAGGCACCAGCCTAGCCAGAGGGGCATTGGGCCATCAGAAAAGCCTAGTGTAGAAAAGATGAAGTTGATGGATGGAGGACAGGTAACAGGTGTCGCTGTGGGGAGACAGCGCACTTACGGGAGAAGAGGAACTGAGAAGAGAGAAGAATGGTGAAGAGGAGATCCTGAGATGAAGCATGGAGTACCTGTAGGACGTGATGGAAGTGCAAGGGTACCTCAGAGTGCACGACACAGTGGAGGCTCTACATGCACTGAACCTTGCAGTGCTAACGAGTAGTTGGGATGCACTCGTGGACACGGAAAGAGGATCTCTTATAGATGTTCAGGGAACGCCCACTCCACCCGGTCCGATGCGAGGTGGAAGTGTAGAAACACAAGTGACTGGCGAGGTGGTACGAGCCACGACACTGACTGGAGGAGTAACACTTCAGGAATGGAGGGAGCAAGAGCATGGTTGCCCTCTCCAATGCTGCTCATTTGATATGACTCTTATTTTAAGGGGATGGGTATGTGACGGAGTCCACCCCTATATTTCTTCCTTCCCAGCTTAGAAGAGTCATATCTCCATAGCATAAGTGTTCTCTGATGTTCAGGGAACATTTTCATGTGTGGAAAAGTGTGGAGTGTGATGTATCTGGTTGTAAAGTGGCCAGCTAAGTTTGATAATGCAAGGGGCTTACGCCTTTTGAAGCACAGGACGGTGACGAGCCATCCTGTTTCCCGCCAAGACGTCCTGACGCTTCCCGGCACCTGATTGGCAAGGTAAGGTCACGTGCCGGAAGTGACCAATGACGAGAGCCCTCGGGTGGTGTGACGTCATGAGGCGTAGGGTCCGGGGCAGCTGGCGCCTGGGCGGGAAGACAGTACGTCACGAGCCGTCAGAGAGGGAAGACGCGCTCGAGAGAGCTCCGAACCTAGAGAGCCCTTACCAGTAGATTTAAGCTCCGCTTCGATTCTGCAGACAGTCAGAGAAGTCATCCAGCTTCCGTGGAGTGCCCAGAGGCAAGGACGAACCGGATTGAAGAGCCAAAAGCCGTATCAAGAGTCTGTAGCAGAGGGAACGTTGGGCTGGTGACGTCTGGGACACCCACTAGAGGACCATGGCTTACACATCAAGCAAGAAGCTCGGGCCTGGCCAAATCTACTGGCAGTTAAGGCGAGCGGATGCTGTGCTGGACTGCGAGGTGTCGACAGTGCCAGTGAGAGTGAGTACGACGACGGAGGTACCTGTCTCCAGTACTCCAGAGAATAGGAGGAGGAAGGCAGTACCTATTGAATGTGGGCACGGCGAAGACGCGTTACCACGAAGGTGACGGAGGAACCTGTGTGTGTGGTGGGAACTAGTCGTCGGCAGAGTAGATGCCAGAACCAGGAACCTCAACATCCTTCAACAGAGGACGAGTCAGCTTCGTGGTTGGAGTGAAATAAGGTAGATAATTGTCTCTCCCTTACCCCCTTTTGAGCTAGGAGAGTTAGAGTATTTTATCTGTTGCGAACATTTCTTCTCATTTTATTGTCTAAGTGACAGGACGTCAGGCTAGGAGGCAAAAGCTCATTTAGGCATGAGTTGGTGTGTGTGAGCATTAACGTGGTGATGTTAGTGAACCTGGAAGGGTAGTTGGTGTGCAAGGAGCCACCAATGCACTCTGAAACGTCTAGCTGATCGCCTTGAAATCACGACAGCTGGAAATCAGCTGGAGCCGTCAGGTGATCATGCTGCCAGACGCGCAAGGTGTGTGCCCGCGCTGGAGGAGTGGATCCAGTCAGCTGACCGTGCTGCCAGAGACGTGTCATCGAGAAATGCTGCCGGCAGCGGAGGATTCCAATATAGACATTTATTTATGCCATTTATATATGTATATATGTTTTTCTTCAGTAAACTTTTAAACTAACTGAGGAGTTTAAGTGTGCCTCCATTCTCTAGGGCTAGATACATTATATACTTATGAGACCATTAGTGACATCTTGCACTGCACGTGACATTGCATCCCTAGCCAAGATAATTAATGAGACCACTGACGTGTGGCTGGGACACGAGTATAAACACCCAGCTGGCGACCTCAGGACAGATCAGATAAAGCAAGAGAAAATGTTCCAGTGTCAGGACAGGCAGGTTTAAATGAGTTATAAGAAGCTTGAACCTCCCCACTCGCTAGGGGTGTATAAGGCCAGCCCTTAGTTGACTGGGGGAGCGCAAGGGCGAGCAATGGCGCTCAGTACTGAGGGGCTAAGACCTGTGGGACGATCCCAACCATAGGTTGGATAGGGGTGAACTCTGACATTAGGTACTCCCTTATCCATTGGAGCACCTTACCAGCTACACCTGCCTGTCTCTTCAGCTTATGTACCAGCCTCTTATGCGGTACTGTGTCTAAGGCTTTCCGACAATCCAAGAAAATGCAGTCCGCCCAGCCCTCTCTTTCTTGCTTAATCTTTGCCACCTGGTCGTGGAATTCTATTAAGCCAGTTAGGCAAGATTTACCCTCCCTGAACCCATGTTGGCGATTTGTCACGAAGTCCCTTCTCTCCAGATGTGCTACCAGGTTTTTTCTCACGATCTTCTCTATCACCTTGCATGGTATACAAGTCAAGGACACTGGCCTGTAGTTCAGTGCCTCTTGCCTGTCGCTCTTTTTGTATATTGGGACCACATTTGCCGTCTTCCATATATCTGGTAGGTTTCACGTCTCCAGTGACCTGCTATACACTATGGAGAGTGGCAAGCAAAGTGCCTCTGCACACTCTTTCAGTACCCATGGCGAGATCCCGTCTGGACCAACAGGCTTTCTAACATCCAGATCCAGCAGGTGTCTCTTGACCTCCTCTCTCGTAATTTCGAACTATTTCATAACAGGGTCTCAGAGGATACTGGGATCAGGGGTGGGGAGTCAAGTGAAGGGGGAGGGGGAGGGACTGAGAGAGTATGGGGTGAAAGGGGAGGGAGGACAGGAAGGAAAAGGGGGGAGGGGGGATTTGGCGGGAGGAGGGGAGGGGTAGAAGGGTGGGGATTGGGTGGCGGGGGAGGGAGATTTGGCTGAGCATTAGAGTGGGGGCAGGGAGGGTTTTGAGTAGGGGGTTTTCTATGCAGAGGAGGGTGGTGGGGTTGCCCTCCCCGCTGGTGTTACCGGGTAGCTGGTTGTGGGTTCCCCCCTCACCTCTGGGGATGTTGTGTTGGAAGCTGTGATTTCCTTTTTTTTTCCCCTCTTGCCCTGCGCCTCTTCCTTGCTTCTGCCGCCATGGCTCTCTCCTCCCTTGTCATGTCTCTCTGGAGGAATATATTTTTTAATTCTCCCACATTGTGCAGGTAGCTCTTCCTTTTTAGAATCTTCTCCTTTGTATTCTCGTTTGCAAACACTATCGTTATCACATGGTCTCGGTCTTTGTTGTACCAGCCTAGCCTGAAAACCTTCTCAATGCTATGCTCAGCCCCTTCCATGTCTAGTGCCTTCAGTATTTCATTCACTGCCGCTTTGTCCTTATTCCACTCTGTCCTATTGGAGCCATCCTGCTCTTTAATACCTTTCCAGCAGCTGGCTAGTGGAGCATGCTGCTTCCTGTGAGGTGGCTGCTTTCATGGCTACCTCCATCACTGCAGACATTACTTCAGAGTTATTTTTATTTAGCATTTCTGCAAATGTTGCTTTTATTGTGGCATTCTCTTCCAAAATACTATTACCACCTTCTCCCTGGATGATTTTCTGAGTCTCAGCATCGATACCGTTCTCTTTGAGGGCTCTAATCTCCTTCACTACAGTCAGCTCTCTTTTTAGGTTGCTTATTTCGTTCTTCATTTCCTGCATCATTTCTTGCATCTCACTCTTGATGTCCTCCAGAAACTGGGCAAACATTTCCATTATTTCGTCACCTTGACTTTTCCCTGTTACCCTGTTACCTCTGGCTGTCATGCTTACCCCTGTTCCTAGTTGTGCCGTGATAGGATTTGTCACGAGGGCAGAGCGGGGTGGGGGAGGGATAGGGAGAGAGAGAGAGAGAGAGAGAGAGAGAGAGAGAAAGCAAGAGAGAGAGAGACAGAGAGAGAGACAGAGAGAGAGAGAGACAGAGAGAGAGACAGAGAGAGAGAGAGAGAGAGAGAGAGAGAGAGAGAGAGAGAGAGAGAGAGAGAGAGAGAGACAGAGACAGAGAGAGAGAGAGAAAGAGAGAGAGATAGAGAGTTTGTGGGAGAGAGGGGTAAGAGTGGGATGAGAGAGATGGGTGAGAGTTGGGTGAGAGAGAGGGATGAAAGAGTGTGGTGAGAGAAAGGGGTGAAAGAGTGGGGTGAGAGAGAGGGATGAGAGAGAGACAAACACACGGGCGTGCGTGTGTTTCTGTGTCTGCGTGTGTGTGTGTGTGTGTGTGTGTATGTGTGTTTGTGTGTGTGTGTGTGTGTGTGTGTGTGTGTGTGTGTGTGTGTGTGTGATGGGTGGGGGCGATTCGACCCTCTCACTGAAGTGAGAAGAAAGGAGAGGGGGAGGGTGGGAGGAGAGGGAGAGAGAGAAGGGAGGGAGAGAGAGAGGGAGGAGAGAGGGAGAGAGAGGATTGAGAGAGATGGAGAGGGAAAGAGGGAGGTGAGGGATAGAGGGGGAGAGAGAGAGAGTGAGGGAGGTGTGTGTGTGTGTGTGTGTGTGTGTGTGTGTGTGTGTGTGTGTGTGTGTGTGTGTGTGTGTGTGTGTGTATGTATTTCGTGTGTGTGTTCGTGTGTGTGTGTGTGTGTGTGTGTGTGTGTGTGTGTGTGTGTGTATGTGTGTATTTCGTGTGTGTGTGTATTTCGTGTGTGTGTTTGTGTGTGTGTGTGTGTGTGTGTGTACTCACCTAGTTGTGTTTGCGGAGGTTGAGCTCTGGCTCTTTGGTCCCGCAAAGGGACCAAAGCTGGTCCAAACTTTGAAGCTGTGTGTGTGTGTGTGTGTGTGTGTGTGTGTGTGTGTGTGTGTGTGTGTATTTCGTGTGTGTTCATGTGTGTGTGTGTGTGTGTTCGTGTGTGTGTGTGTGTGTGTGTGTGTGTGTGTGTGTGTGTGTGTGTGTGTTCGTGTTTGTGTGCGTGTGTGTGTGTGTGTGTGTTGGGGCGTGTGTGCGTGTGTGTGTGTGTACTCACCTAGTTGTACTTTGGCTCTTTGATCCCGCCTCTCAAACGTCAATCAACTGATGTACAGATTCCTGAGCCTACTAGGCTCTATCATATCTACATTTGAAACTGTGTATGGATTCAGTCTCCACCACATCACTTCCTAGTGCATTCCATTTACTAACTACTCTGACACTGAAAAAGTTCTTTCTAATGTCTCTGTGGCTCATTTGGGTACTCAGCTTCCACCTGTGTCCCCTTGTGCGTGTATCACCCGTGTTAAATAATCCGTCCTTGTCTATCCAGTCATTTCCCTTTTTACTTAATGGCTTTGCTAGCTTACAACTCTGATTAAACCATGGGTTTCTCATCTGAATTTCATTTTTTTTTCTTTTGGACTGGGACGAACTCTTCTGCTGCCTCCTTACACTTCTGTGTGATGTAGTCCATCATGTCTTGAGCTGTCTTTCTTCTGAGCTCTGTTTCCTAAGCTGTTTCAGTTAGGAATTTTCTCATCTCCTCATAGTTTCCCTTCCGGAATGCCTGCCTCTTGCTTTCTCGTCCCTTCCTTGAGTACATTAACCCTTCTTCGACTAGATACTCAAACAACAGTACACTGTGATCACTCATACCCACGGGGGCTTTAAGACCGACTTCCTATATGTCTGAATCGTTCAGAGTGAATACTAGGTCGAGTCTTGTTTTATCATCATTACCTCTCATTCTCGTGGGACCCTTGACATGATGACTTTAAAAGTTTCTAGTGGCCACCTCCAACAGTTTTGCGCTCTATGTCTCCTCACCTCCATGTGGTTCTTTGTTTTCCCATTCAAACCTTCGATGATGAAAGTCCCACATTATGAGCAGATGGGATAGATTTCTACAGTCAGCAGCGGATGCTCTCACAATGATAGTGTTAACTGCCATATTGTTTCTGTCATACTCTTGCCTGGGTCTTCTTTCGTTTGGTGGTGGGTTATATATCACTGATACTACTACTCTTGGTCCTTCCACGTCATGATGCCTGTTATGAAGTCTCTGAACCCTTCGCAGCCCGGAATAACCATCTCCTCGAAACTCCCTTCCTTTCTCATCAGTAGAGCCACTCCGCCTCCTCCCCTTCCTTCCCCCTCTTTCCTTATTACTGTGTAGTCCTGGGGAAACACAGCATTCGTTATGATTCCTGAGAGTTTTGTTTCTGTGAGTCCAATTACATCTGGGTTTATTCTTGTGTTCTTCCCCTAAGTTCACTAGCCTTGTTTGTAATCTCATCTATATTCGAGTATATGACTTTGAAGCTGACTCTCTTCTGTCCATTCTGGTTCTGTTGATTCCACTGGTGTTGGGGACAAGGGATGTCTGGGGTGGGGGGCCAAGGAACCCCCCTGGGTTCTGGGGTGTGAGGGATCAGGGAGGATCTGGAACAAGGGGGCTAGACGTGGTGCAGCTGAGGGGGTCTGGGGTTGGGGGGTTAATTGGGGCATGGGATAGGGAAGCTGGAGGGGCATGTGGTGGGAGGTCACACGTTGGGGTATGCATGGGGAGACTGGGGTGTATGTGACTGTGTATGTGACTGTGTATGTGTGTGTGTGTGTGTGTGTGTGTGTGTGTGTGTGTGTGTGTGTGTGTGTGTGTGTGTGTGTGTGTGTGTGTGTGCGTGCGTGCGTGCGTTCATGCATGTGTCTGAGTGCGGGTGTAATGATAGGAAGCACCCGGCAGTCTGCCTCAGCTTCTACCCTCAGCATCAGCTTCAACTTTCACGTCCACATACTTGTGTGTTAAGGAAGCATTAAAGGTGAGAACGATTCATAACTCAAATATATTGAAATAGTAATTAAGTGTATGGGGTAGATGTTTGCGTATTTCGCATAATTAGTTATAAATGGACGCAGGTTCGAACCCTCGTCACGGCCCTTGTGGATTTGATCATTAGTTATAAATATATATACAATAACATGAAACTTGACATATATGTCATAAAAATAACAAATTATTATTAGGCTTTTCCATGCCATGTGACCAGTTTTAGCATAAATAAAAAGTGTTTTATGATGTTTCGGTTTTGACTGGCCGATGGGCAAATTTGCATTTGTCTGAGGTAAGCGAGAAATAAGCTCGGCGTTGCTACCAGTCTTCAGGTTAGGCTTGTCGAGGCGGCAGCCAAACCCAAAGACACATTCAGCAGTTTTACCGTGCTGCGTATAGAGAATTTGTATTTTCATAAATAAAAGGTAATATTATTACATACTAAAATGTGCTGAATATTTAAACCTAACTTAGGTTAGGTCTAATGTCTGGTTAAGGATCACCTCTGTTCAAATTGCGTAAATGTAAATGCTTCACCGATGTATTTCTTATACAAATAATCGCCAATATAACCTAAACACCTAACAAACTAACCAATGCCTAACAATACATAGAAACGTAATATAGAATATTAACTTATATATGATAAAAAACAATTAATACACAATATGAATGCCTCTGGGGATGACGGCAAACGTTTGAGTGTTTGGCTACCAAACCCACCAGAATGGGTTTTGTGGGTGGATGACGAGCATTTCGCGTTTGCTGAAGAGGACAGGTTGTGGCATTGAGTTCTGTTCTGAACCCTGGGGGATTAACCTTCAGTAATATGTTTGAGGAACCAAACAATTAGTTTTAAGCAGAGTAGATCTCACGATATGTTAGCAGATCCTTTAAACTCAAATCAGATCAAATAGCAATCAGCAAATGTAATAAGAACTTTCGGTGAACCCATTTGGTCAGCAGAAAGACTTTGTCTCTTTGCTAATTCTTCATTTAAAAGAACACCAGATTGTGTGTACAGTGTGTTTGTAGTCTTAGGGTATCTGCTACAGAAGATAGTTCACATGTGTTGGACAACTGTTGTGTAGAGGAATATTGCGATGGCACTTTGAAACTGCCAGTTGACTCAATAGGGGAAGTGAACCACCGCTGTTATATCGGTGGAACAACCTTCCTCACACACACCCTTCCCCCGTCACCTCTCACCTTCCTCACACACACCCTTCCCCTGTCACCTCTCACCTTTCTCACACACGCCCTTCCCCCGTCACCTCTCACCTTCCTCACACACACCCTTCCCCTGTCACCTCTCACCTTTCTCACACACGCCCTTCCCCCGTCACCTCTCACCTTCCTCACACACGCCCTTCCCCCGTCACCTCTCACCTTCCTCACACACACCCCTCCCCCCGTCACCTCTCACCTTCCTCTCTCACCCTTCTTCTTCTCGAGAATAGGTGCAGTTTGCATGAAGGGTTTACCCTCCCGATGACTGCACCAGGACAAATGTAGGGAGACGCGTTGACGTTGAGGAGGAGAAGAAAGCCAAAAGTGTTAGATGTGTCGGGCCGTAGAGAGGAGTGGCGACGAAAACAGAGGCGGACGTTAGAGGGAGACTCCCCGCACTGTAGGACGGGTGGTCGAGGTCACGGTAGCAGCTGATCCGCGTAGCGTTGTGTGCAAGACGTTAACTAATGTTTCTTCGGGAACTTGTATATCGGATAGCGCAAGCAGTACACTTCCCAAACTACCCACGTGTCATCAGGCATCTGGCCACCAAGCGGTGGCCTCGGCTGAGACATCTTATCCAGCACCCTATAAACAAACTCCTTCACCCGCGACACCCACACAGTGGACGAGCACCACAGGATTGGAAGCACCCGGGCATCCTGACAAGGGTTCAACACCGGACCCCCACAGGGCACATCCCCAGCAGTCGGGACTACGCTTCCCCCAGACCGGGCCAATGAAGGAGGGGGAACCGCTTGGGATGCAGGTGTGGCATCGACCCTACCACAGGGCACAGGAGCCGAGGCCCCCCGGTGCACATCTTTCCGCAACACCACGACGAGGTCCCGATCATCAGGGGCAACCCCCAACTGTGGAGATCCAACAGCAGTTGAAGCAGGAGGGGGGGGACAGGTAGCAATTTCGGAGCCCCTAACAGCACCATCTTCCCCGGCGGGGGGCGCCAGAGCACCATACTCCCCCACCATCTCCCAAGGAACACCATGAAGGGGAGACACACTCTGAGCCTGCCGCGAACGCTTCGAGACAGGCCGCACCACACCACTCCCAGCAGGCTCCTCTGCAGGCACAGCCACCATCTTCACATCCACACAGGCCACACCTGCATTGTCCAAAGAGTCCACAGAGGCCACATCACCCACACTGTCCGCATCATCCAGGGAAACAGCCTCAGAACACCGACTCGCACGCTTCTGCAAAGGGATGGAAAGAGCAGAACTACAGTCGCCAGCACACACTGACACGGCAGGCACCTCCTCCTGCCGAAGCCCCCCCCCCCCTCCAAAACAACAGGACCCGCGTCCCCGGGAGCCTGTACCATATCCACAGATGAGGGTGGGACATGGACATCCACCACATTCAGTGCGGGCGACGCCCCGACACTCGTACACCCCGGCACAACAACTACCTCCGGGGCCACAGCAGGTAACAGACTGGACGCAGAAGGCATAGTATCCACCTCAACAAGCAAAGCAGCAGACAGGCAATCAGGCGCCTCAGGCACAGCACCCACTCCATCCTCAGAAGCGTCCGAAGTCAACAGGGGTGGAAAGTCCTCCTCACGAAAAACAAGAACCCTGCCAGTTGTTCCCATGTCGCACGCTGCAGCGAGATGACCCACATTACCACACCTGTAACAGGTGTGCAGTTGCCCATGATACTGGCAGCGGAGCGTGTAACCCAACACGGACACAGAGGACGGAACACTACTCTTCAGAGACATGGTCAGGGTGCGGGAACCGTCAAGCATCCCAATACCTTGTCCCAACGAATGCTTAGCACAGAACCAAACCGTCCAAACACAGCAGTTAGGAGATCGTCGTTAAACTCGAAGGGGACTCTACGCACCAACACATACGTCAAGGCGACCCTGAGGTTCACTACCTCAACAGAACCGGCGGCAATACATAGAGGGTAAACATGCCCCTCACACCGCCCCAGAAACGCCTGAAATGCAGCCTGATGGCGAAACTTGACCACGGCGCGGTTCCCCTGCAGCAGCTGGATGCCCACCAATTCTGACAAATGCACATGGAGAAAATCCACCAGAGCAACACCAATCAACAAGTGGTCCACTGGCACCGTAAAAACCAGACCAGCCGACGAGGTCTTCGTTAATGGAGGCCGGTATGACCCCAAGTCTCCTCAACAGGCGTTCCACACCCACCCGGGGGACAACACCCTCAGAGCCGTCACGGACACCCTCCTCACACAGCCACTAGGGTGGAACTAGAGCGCTACGAACGACACATCTGCACCCAACCTTCTCTCACCCTTCCCTTGTCACCTCTCACCTTCCTCTCTCACCCTTCCCTTGTCACCTCTCACCTTCCTCACAAACACCTTTCCCCCGTCAGCTCTCACCCTTCCCTTGTCACCTCTCACCCCTTCCCTTGTCACCTCTCACCTTCCTCACACACACACCCCTCCCCCGTCACCTCTCACCTTCCTCACACACACCTTTCCCCCGTCACCTCTCACCTTCCTCACACACACCTTTACCCCCGTCACCTCTCACCTTCCTCACACACACCTTTCCCTGTCACCTCTCACCTTCCTCACACACACCCCTCCCCCGTCACCTCTCACCTTCCTCACACACACCCCTCCCCCGTCACCTCTCACCTTCCTCACACACACCCCTCCCCCGTCACCTTGTGAGATTTTTTTCTTTGACAATTATCAAAAGAATTATTTCCTATTGATGTTACGTTTATCGTAACTACCTCGCAAGAGAGACAGACCTTAAACAGCAAGAGCTGCCAGTGGCAGATATTTAATCTTAAAGCCGAAGATCATAGGACCGTGGGAGCAAACCACCAGACGAAACCACACGGGTAACACCTGTCACTATAGGTCGCTGGCTCCTCCTAGTTAACAAACTAATAAAGGGTAGCCGGCGGATTCTCACCTCTTATTTATAGAAGTGTGGTGCTGTGCAATGGACTCGAGCTTTAGATACAGACTTGATATGAACATAAGCAGGCAAAGCGTTGCAGAACATGAAATGTGGGGCAGTAATATTGGAAGGTTTGACATAAACGTTACTTTACTGTCTCTCCAGCGGCACATTCAAGAACAGCTATTCAACAGCCTGATGGACCCACGGTATTCTTATCCCGTCGTCGCTGACTGACTAATGACACTAACTGAACAAAGTGGTGCCCACTGGTGACGCAAGCTTGCAATCAATATTGTCACGGCTTCACGGTGAACAATTACTATAATCACAAAACTTGACTGGCGCTCGCTGCTCTCAACGAGGCACCAAGTAACAAGGCGGTTAATCCAACAATGATTACCCCTTATAAAAAATCTTACGTTAACACTTGTCTCTTAGGACAATCAACAACAAAAGTTACTCTAATTGAATTTAAACAATTACGTTAATACACACGTGTCTCAATGACACTTAAATGGCAGCAATAACTCGTAAATCAATTAATTACATCAAAAGTCCAACCTGAGCTTCCGTGGGGTGTGGACGTGTCGCCTGGCCCCTCCGGTAGTTTGGGGTGTTTGCCATTTTCGTCGGCACGGGGTGTGGGTGTCTCTACCCTCCCTGCTGTCCCTGGCTGGTGTTGACGAGGCGCTTTTGCGATGAGCGGCCATATTCCTCCTGTTATGAGGGTAAACTCCGTGGGTTTGGAGTTTACCTGCCGTGCAGGGTATCCTCTCATGGAACAGGTCATGTGTGACATGCTCCATGTCCCGGTCATGGAGATCTAAGGGGTTGAGCTAGTGACTGCTCGCCGGGTGATCATCAAGTTTGTGGGAGAGGCGGCGTACCGTGACTTTCTCCGGCGGTATGAGGGCCGTACCTTGCAGTTGCTGGATGGCTCTGGATCTGTGGCCGTTTCCGATCGGAGTGGAGCCGTGACGTATGTGAGTGTCCATGGAGCCCCCATGGAGTTTCCTGAGTCCCTCTGGCGTTTCTTCCAGAGGTATGGCTCCATCGTCAGTGTGAGGATGCACAAGCTATCATCAGGGAAATATATGGGAGTGAAGACGAACATTCGTACCCTCGGGATGCGCCAGAGGTCGGAAATTCCATCCTCTGTCCGCCTTTTAGGGTACTACGTGCAGGTGTATTATGCCC
>NC_091156.1:30171503-30222427 GCF_040958095.1 Procambarus clarkii | reverse complement strand
TTCACGTGTCGTGAGTCGATCACGGTCCCCTCACGCGCCAAACTCGAGCATTTTTACCCGTTTCCGTGTGGATTATACCCAATTACTTCATCAAAAATGGATCAAGGTTGAGGCCCAAGCACTTCTACGCCCAAGGAAGCCTCCAAGTCATCGAGAGTGGACAAAATAACCCAAATTTTTAAGAAGTGGAGCGGAGTGAAGCTCACACCAACGAAAATTCCAGGCCTTGTGGAGGATTTATCAGAAGCTGAAGGTGATGTAGAGGTATTGGAGGAAGATTTTGGAATCCACAACGATTATAGTGTACCTAGAGCTAGAGGGAATGATACGGCAACGAGTGATGAAGAGTGATCATGAAAGGTGTGAACCACTTCGATCAAATGGTTAAATATTACCATTTTACCAGGAAAACTCACAAGTGGACCAAAAAGATTACCTTTTATTTCCTGCAAATGGCATTGCATAATGCCTATGTTTTGTACAAATACAACACAACTGATCGAAAAAAGCTAACATTGCTACAGTTACACGAAGTGGCAATCTGGGCCCTATTGCACTGGGACACAGAGGAGTGGCCTAAAACAACATCATCATCTCAACACTTGCGGCACGCTCCAGACATAAATGATGACACAGCTCCTGCCAATGCTGACGCCATGCCAACTCCCGGACCATCTGGTATGAGGCGGCCTTTGTTCACTACACCACCTCAAGATGAAGCAGACAACGAATCTGAACCCGACATGTCTGCCACACTGCCAGTTGACGAAACTGTTTTGTCAGATGAATCTGACTCTCCTGCAACTCCTGTTACACCTCCAGCGAGAGGATCTGGCCGCCCTATTGTTGATTCAGAAAATCGCATGAACTACAAACTGAAACATGAAATTTACAGACTGCCCAAACGTCTCAAGTGTCATGCATGCGCACGGTCCGGTAAAAGGAAGGACACGAACTATGGATGCAAGACCTGTGGTGTTGCACTCTGTGTTGTTCCCTGCTACACCAATTACCACCGGAAACAGGTGTATTGGGTGGTGAAGAAGTAACCACCCGCAACAGCTTCACTCCACCTACAAACCATCTGTTGAGCAACTTCAGGAATGAAGAACCTGAAGAAGGTGGAGTGAAGAACAAATGCTCAACTTACTGTTCCACAACCAGCCTTCCCTTGGTAAGTACACCTATTTGGTCCAAGTTTGTGTAGTATAATTTAGCTCATAGAACATTCTATTGCGAAAACATTGCCACAAAAATGAATGACATACATACAATAATAATATCAGAACAGTGAAACAAGTATAAACTTTCAAAGCAACGTTTCGCGCGTGTCTTCCAGTCACCATTACTGGGTAACAGTGCGCCCACTTCCCACACTCTTGCGGGTGGGCCGGGACCATTATTCTACGATTATATTCATATCACCGTGTTGGGAATTTTATTGGGAGTCCATTGATACCAAAATTAAGGCTGTAGGACAATTGTAGAGGTGATAATAATCCCAAGAGTAAAAACATTTTGTTGCTGTTGAGCGCTCACGGCGACTCATCTTCGTAGTTATTTATTTCATGCTGGTATCTCTATAGCTTTTGTGACTTTTGTTACTGATGTTCTTCTAGAGAATTTTATTGCGAACACGTTGATACAAAAATGAAATACGTAGCATGAAAACTAAGGTCAGAAAAGTAAAAAGAGTATACACATTTTTGTTTTTACGCTTAAGCCATAAAAACGCTGCGCACATACGGTTGGCTGAGTGACCTTCGCCGAGAGTGCGAAAGTGTTAAGCTGTTGTAATTCGTTGGACTGATCAGATCTGTCTGCGGGCAGAGAGATTAAGCACTCGTAGCTAATTAAGGAGAATTAATACCTGCCACTTGGTGAATTCACGAGGTGTTGATGTTGTTGTTTACACGGAGTGTCTTGTAACCTTGTGTGGTACAGTAGTCTACCCTCGTTAAGGTAATCTTGTCGTAAGACTGGAAATGAACTGTCAGTTTAGAGACAGTAGGCTTTATCAATACTCGTCTGAATTAATAGGCTGTTGTATTCAGTAGTTAATTGAGAATTACTCACCGAATATTTGACTTTCAAGTTGATATTCAGGTCTGGCCCTAGCTTCGGTACGGGGGCGGACGTGTTGAATCGGCGCTCCAGCAGTTGGTGTTGTTTGCCCGTTTCGGCCGGTTGGGGGCGGGTGTGTCTCTGCTCGCCTGTGCTGACGTGGCGTTACGATGGGGGTCCCTCTACCCCCTGTCGTCCGGGCTCAGTCTGTGGGACTAGAGTTCTCTGTGTGGGCTGGTTACCCGGAGATTGCCCTGGCTTGTGAAATGCTCTCTGTCCCTGTGTTTGCGATTTATGGGGTCGAGTTGGTTACGGCCCGTAGGGCAATTGTGAAGTTTGCAGAGGAGGTGGCGTATCGCGATTTTCTCCGGCGATACGAGGGGCGGACACTACCCCTGCCGGATGGTGCGGGCACTGTCACCCTCTCGGATAGAAGTGGTGCACTTACTTACATCAGTGTGCATGGGGCTCCCTTGGAGTTTCCAGAGGCTCTGCTACGGCGGTATTTCGGCCGGTTTGGCGCAGTTGTTAGTGTGAGAGTGAACGTGGTGTCTTCTAGTCCTCTTAAGGGTGTGAGGTCTAACATTCGCACCCTGGGCATGAGACTCCGGGCGGATATTCCGTCCTCTGTGTGCCTTATGGGGTACAACGTTCGGGTGTTTTACGCCCGTCAGCCGCGGACGTGTTATCGTTGTGGTCTTTTGGGCCATCAGGCTGCTGACTGTTCTGTGCCTCCTGTTGCACCAGTGAATCTCTTCAGTGAGGAGGATTTTCCGCCCCTTCCTGTGGGGGATGATTCGGTGGGTATGGACGTCTCTTCGGCTGAGGAGGTGCCCTCTGTAGCAGCTGTTGCTCCGCCTGTTGCGCCCCCTGTTGTTGCCGCATCTCCTCCGGAGGTTGGGTCCTCGCCTAGTGCTCCGGCTGGTGTCCCTGAGCCTCTTCCGCCTGCCGTTTGCTCGGACCCCTCGTCTTCCAGTTCTTCCTCTGCTGTGTCTGTCCCGGTCCCTGCGCCCTCGCCGTCTGTTCCGGCTGTGCTGGGAGCTGGGGTGGATCCGGCATTCCCTCCTGTGCCTGGACTGGTGCCCCGTGTGGTTGAGGAGGCTGCCGTGCTGCGGCGTGCGTCGGTTCGCTCGGTTGGTGCTGCGCGGGTCGCTGAGTCTGCCTCCGGGTCTGATGATGTGCGGCCTAAGCGTTCCCGGCGTTCTTCTGCGTGGGCTGAAGTTGGCGAATTCGACGAGTGTCGTCCTTCCGTTGACGGTGGAGTGGCTCCGGATGTGGTGCACACTACGGTGGTGGCGGAGGTACACTTGCCTGAGGATGCCGGTGCCGGCGTTTCGGCCTCAACTTCTGGTCCGGTGTCCGAGGGTCCTGCTTCAGGTGCGTTGTCTGCGTCGGATGGCTCCGGTTCTTCGTGGGCGGTGGTTCCCCCTGCTGTAGTTGGTGGTGAGCGGGGTGGCCTGGTGGTGATGTTGAGAAAGGATGCTCGCTCTGGATGTTCTGTGGCCCCTTCCTCGTTACCCGTTTCCTCGGCAGCGGTCTTGCCGCCTCTTCCGTTTCCTGCAGTCCCTTCCGTGTCTCCTGCGGTATCCGTGGAGGTGCTATCGTCTCAGCGTCCGGCACCTGCTCCGATGGCGAAGGCGTGGCAGGCTCGGCGACCCTCGTCCGCTTCTCCGGTGTCTGCTTCCTCGAAGGGCGTGGTTGGCGCTCCCCAGCCTCGTTATGCGACTTGCGTCAGTGACCTTAGGCGTTGGCCAATGCCGCCAGATATAGATGTTCCCGAGTTTATGATACCCGCTCGAGAGCGGGGGATCAAAAACCCTACCGACCTTGAAGATCTAGTCTGGGAAGCTTACAAGGCGAAATATCCTCGTGATCTTTTCCCGGAGAAGTACATTTCTCACGAGGTTCCTCGCAAGTGATTTCTATGTATTTTGTGTTGCCTGGATGTGGGGTGTGTATGTGAGTGGGTGGGGTGGGTATTGTTTCCCGGTTCCTGCGTGCTCCGGTTTGTATTGTGGGTTTTCTTGTATGGTTGTCGTGTGCGCTTGTTTGTCATATTGTGTGCCCTTCAGGCTGTTGGGGTGTGCTCTTTGTTATGTGTGCATTATGTGTTTGAGGTGTTAGACTTGTTTTGTATGTTTCTCGCCTCTCTGTTTCCCTTATGTTTGTATTACGCTGTGTTTATATTTGTGTTATGTTTGTATATGCATTTTTGTTTTGTGGTCAGCCCTTCTGGCTGGTCTTCTCTTGATTTATTCCTTTCTCATTTAACATATGTGTGCTTTGTACTTTTGTTCTATGTTACATTTGTTCTGTTTTTATTGTATATTATACGCATGCTTGCATGTAAAAATAAAAAAAAAAAAAAAAGTTGATATTCAAGTTGATTTACGAGTTATTGCTGCCATTTAAGTGTCTTTGAGACACGTGTGTATTAACGTAATTGTTTAAATTCAGTTAGTGTAACTTTTGTGGTTGATTATCCTGAGAGACAAGTGTTAACGTAAGATCTTATAAGGGGTTATCATTCTTGGACTAACTGCCTTGTTACTTGGTACCTCGTTGAGAGCAGCGAGCACCAGTTAGGTTTTTGCGATTATAGTATTTTTCACCGTGAAGCCGTGACAATATTGATTGCAAGCTTGTGTCACCAGTGGGCACCACTTTGTTCAGTTAGTGTCATTAGTCAGTCAACGACAGGATAAGGATACCGTGGGTCCACCAGGCTGTTGAATAGCTGTTCTTTAATGCGCCACTGGAGTAACAGTAAAGTATCGTAAACTCTTTGTTGTAGTAGTTCTAGTTCTTTGTGAATAAATTGTAATGCTTTAGAAAACGGTCGTTTACGTCAAACCTTCCAATATAACTGCCCCACATTTCATGTTCTGCAACGCTTTGCCTGTTTATGTTCATATCAAGTCTGTATCTAAAGCTCGAGTCCATTGCACAGCACCACACTTCTATAAATAACGAAGTGAGAATCCAACAGCTACCCTTTATTAGTTGTCAACTAGGACGAGCCAGCGACCTAAGTGACAGGTGTTTCCCATGTGGTTTCGCCTGGCGGTTTGCTCCCGCTGTCCTATGATCTTCGGCTTTAAGATTAAATATCTGCCACTGGTAGCTTTTGCTGTTTAAGGTCTGCCTCTCTTGTGAGGTAGTTACGATTAACGTAACATCAATAGGAATTAATTTGGGATTGGCTGTTTGACAGCCGTGCGGAGCAGTTCTGTTTACATTCGCTGCTCAGTCTTGCCTGGACGTTTGGCGTGCACACAGCTGGTGGCGTTTTTTTGTGGGCTCTGGCCTGGCAGGCCGGCGGGATGGCGTTACCCATGCCGCCTGTAAAGCGTGTGGATACGGTTGAGCTGGCCTTCTCTGGTCTGGTAAACTACTCATTGTTGGAAGTTGTTCTCCTGGATGTGCTGGGTATCAACCCTGCAGATGTGTATGGTGTGCAGCTGGCTGGGGAACATCGGGCCTTGGTTAAGCTGACTGACGCTGTGGTGTACTGGGATGTGGTCGACAAGTTTAATGGATGTACTGTACCTTTGCCTGGAGCGGTGGGTACGATTTCTGTAGTGGACTTGTGCGTTCCAGTGACGTTTGTGGTGGTGCGGGGGCTGCCATTTGAGTTCCCAGAGAGCCTGCTCCGCCTGTTCTTTGGGGGGTATGGGAGTGTTCTCGCCTGTCGGGCGAATGTGCTGAAGTCTGGCCATCTCCGTGGTGTCCTGATTGGTACCCGCACGATTACCATGAAGCTGAGGAAGGCGATCCCGTCGTCGATGGTGCTGCTTGGGTTCAAGGTGCAGTGCTTTTATGCGGGACAGGAGCGCACATGTTTTCGGTGCGGTATGGCTGGACACCAGGCTGCTGGTTGCCGTAATGGCACCGTCCGGTTGGTCAGTGTCTTCCGAGAAGAGGATTTCCCGCCTCTACATGGCCTTGTGGACCTGGGGGATGATTCTGCCGGGTTGAACCCCCCCCCCCCCCTGAACCTGTCGGTGATGATTGCGTTGTGGGTGCGGTGCGCCTCACTGGTGCTAACGTGCCGGGTCCGGTGTCTGTGGACCCCCCTGGTGTGAGCAGTAGTGCGGTGGTCACGCATGTGGAGGTGCATCTGCCTCCGGTTGCCATAGCCATCGATTTTGCTGCTTCGGTGGGGCGTGGCCCTGTTTTGTCGCCGGTGGATGATGTCGCGCTAGATTCTGGTGCGCCTGGATATTGGTATGGGCTTCTGCCCTTGGTGTGGAACCCTTGGAGGCGGATGAGTTCTTGGAAGAGGGCCACCCCTCTCATCGTCCTTCCACCACTGCTGTCCCGGGTCAACCTGGCTCTCAGACGAAGCGCTGGAAGACGGCCAGGAGTGGTCGCTCCGGGGACCGAGGGCCTTCGGAGCAGAGGTTAGAGCCTGATGCGAGTGTCTGTGATGGTGAGGGTGTGGCGGTGTCCGTAGTAGCCCCGTCGGTGCCGGGCGGTGGAGGGTGTGTTGTGGACCCTCCTGGTGATCTCGTATGTGGGTCCCCTGGGGTACGGAGCCCAGAGTGGGCAGTGGTGGATCCGGGGGACTGTGGCAGTGATGATCACGGCCTTGTGATGAAGTTCCGGAGGGACTCTGGCCTCCCCCACACCCCCTGTGGGGAGTGCATCTCCGTCGCCTGGGAACCCGGTGGCGGCTGCTACTGCTTCCATGCACGGTTAGATAGGGTTTATCTATTTTCCCAATGGATCCTAAATGAACGTGTGCATCGCTGAATGTGAATGGTTTGCGTTCTGTGGCTGTGCAATTGGGCCTGGTGTCGATGCTGCGTGAGTGGAGGGTGGATGTGGCTTTTGTGCAGGAAGTGGGGTTGTTACATGTGCTGGCTGAGAGGCTTACGGTGGTGTTAAACCCTTCGCATGGCTTGCGTGGAGGTACGTTGATCCTATTTTCTAAACGGGCCCCGATTTCCGTGCTTCACACGGAGATGGACGAGGGTGGTCGGGTGCTGTTAGTTAGGGTCTCCTTTTTGGGGTCTGAGGTCACTCTCTTGAACGTGTACGCGCCATCTGGGGCAGCGCAGAGGCAGGACCGGGAGGTTTTCTTTTCCCGTGACGTGCTGCATTTTTTTTTTGGCACGATACGAGGGGGATGATTTTTGTGGGGGATTTTAATTGTATTACGTCGCCGTAGGATAGCAATAGTCTTCGTCCGGCAAATATCTCGCCGGCTTTGACTGCTACCATGAAGAGTTGCGGGTTTCGGGATGCGGCTGTGTTGCAAGGGGGTCCTTTGGAGTACACTTTTCTCTCACGTGGGGCTTGTTCTCGCCTTGATCGGTTTTACGTGCCTACTGGAAGTGGTTCGGTTTTTTCGTTGCGGACGGTTCCCGTGGGGTTCTCGGACCATTGCATGGTGGTGTTGCAGGTGGGGATTCGCAGCCAGGTGCGGGTTGGCCGTGGCTGGTGTAAACTGAATTGTGGGTTGCTGAAGTGCTCTGTTGTGTGTGTCCAGTTCCGAGCCCGGTGGGCTGTTTTGGCCGCTTGGAAGGGGGCGTTTCCCTCGGTACTGGAGTGGTGGGAGTGGGCTAAGGTGGAATGTCGGTCATTTTTTCGGGTGCTGGCGAAGCGGGAGGCGTCGGGAAGGTTTGGTCTGTTGAGGGTCTTGCAGGCACGGTTATTTCGCCTTTATGGGTTGCTGAATCAGGGTTTAGATAGGTTTCGGGAGATCTCGGTGTGTAAGGATCTCATTTGTGGGAGGGGGTGAGGGGTACGTGTGCGGGCTGGGTTGGAGGAACGGTTGTGTGGTGAGAAGCTCTCGCAGTTTTTACTGCGTAGGGAATGGGTGGGGCGTGCCTCTGTTTTGTTGGAAGGTCTTCCAACAAAAACTTCTATGTGGAGGAGTCTTGTGTTCCTGCGGCCATGATAAGCTTGGATTGGTCCAAGGCTTTTGATCGCGTGCCAATTGGGTTTGTTTTGCGGGTCCTGGAGAGGTTTGGTTTCCCGCCCCACTTTGTGGGCTGGATACGGATGTTGTACGCTGGTTGTAGTAGTAGGGTGTGTGTCAATGGGTTCCTTTGTGCTCCCTTCGCTATTCGGCGTTCGGTTCGACAGGGGTGTCCTCTGTCGATGCTTCTCTATATTCTGTTTCAGGAGCCCTTTGTTCGAGCGGTGCGTGCTTATCGTTCTGTTGTTTCACCGTGTTTGCCGAATGGCTTGTCCCTCAAGATTTGTGGTTACACAGACGACACGGTCTTGTTTGTTGCCTCTGAGGGTTCTGTGTCTGCTGTTCAGTATTTGGTGCTTCAGTTTGAGTATGCTACAAGGGCTTTGGTCAATCGTGGAAAGTCTTGTCTTCTGGGGTTGGGGGGTTGGGCATCTCGTTTGGTGTGGTCTGGTTCGTGGTTTCCGGTGGTTCAGTCCATTCGGGTTCTGGGGATTACGTGGTTCAGGTCATATGTGCAGTCTTTGGAGTTTAATTGGGAGGCAGTTTCGCGGGGGGTAGGCGTGGCTGTGGGGATGTTGTCGCAAAGGGCCCTGACTATTTACCAGCGGGCGATTGTCATGTCTTGTAAGGTTTTGTCGCAGGTCTGGTTTGTTGCGCAGTGTTTTCCATTGGATCGGCGGAAGGCTCACGCTCTGGAGGGTTTGGTGTATCGTTATGTGTGGTGTGGCCGGTATCATCCGGTTCGTCGATCTACGTTATGTTTTAAGGTGTCAGAAGGTGGAATTGGTATTCCTGATTCCTATGTGAAGGCGTTGGCTTTGTTTTGGGGGTCGGTTCGGAGGAGTTTGGTGTTAGGGGGTGGGTTAAACTCCTTGGGGGTTGTTTTACTGCTCTATGAGGTTTAGTTTTTTGCTTGATCTGGGTCGTTGCCAGGAGGTGGCCCTGTATACGCCTCCAGTGTACTCATAGGCGGTTTTGATCCTTCGGGTGCTTTGTCGTTTTCCTGGGTTTGTGTTGTGACGGTAAAGCGTTGGTGTTCGACTGTTTCAAAAGCTGGGGGCAGGGCCTCGTCACGTCACAAAAAAAAAAAGAGAAAAGTTTGTCCTTTCGTCTGTGGTAAGGTAATGGGAAGACACACAAAACACAAGTATATAAGCAAAGAAATTTTAATTACTCTAGAAAACAAGACATGAATAAAGACAATCTCATAAAATTCAACACTGGTCAACAAACAAAATAACATGAATAATAACTGGCAATGAAAAGTTACTCTAAGACCAGAATGCAAAAATATTGATAGCAATATAAATTCAATAATTGGTGCTGGAATACTTGCTTCAAGCTGCCACCTCCCTTAGTACACGAAAGCCAGGGCTTAGTCTACTAGCGAGAGATGTCAACTCCAAGGAGCACAGAGATATTCTGACGAGTATGGCGTACTGCTGCCCAGACAACGAATCTGGTGGTGGCATGAGTGCAGGTGCGGCGAGACATCAGCCAATCAGCAACAGGCAGGCGGAGGATGAGCAGTTTGCTGGTTACGGCGGCTGTGGCTGGTGTCGGGGTGTGCATGGTACGATTTGCTTCCTGGGCAAAACGTTTGGCGATACTGGTGGACGTATCTTCTATATAGTATCTTGTACTTTAACGACGTAATGATGTAGGGAAGAGCAGGCTCAATCTCTCTTCTATCGTCAGGCTCTATCGTCAGGCTCTATCGTCACAGTGTCTTTTGGTTGTCGGGAGGTATATAGGGCGCTTGCCTCTTGGGTGCCTCCCAGGGTCGAAAGTTTGTACCCTTGCTTCGACTGGGGGAATGTGTGGGAGGCGTTGAGTGGGCCGCGTATTGCGCAACGGACGCGTGAGTTGGTTTTTCGATATTTGCATGAGTCTTTGGCTACGAATGCAAGGCTCTTTATGTTGGGTTTGGTCGCCTCTGATGGTTGTGTTCATTGTGGGGGACGTGAGACTCAGTTGCACGTCTTTTATTTTTGTGCGCGGGTTCAGGGTTTGGTTGGATGGTTGCGGGATGTCATTGCTGCCTTTTGTGGTCGAGGGGTGCAGGTCGACTTATTGCGGTTTTTGTTTTTTTCATTCCCTCGGGGCTCCGGGCGGGTGTGTAACACGCTCGGGGTGTTGTTAGCGGACTATATTTTTTGTTTATGGGTTGGTAGGATGGAGGGGTATGGGGTGGTGAGGATTTTGGTCTTTTTGAAGGTCCGTCTGTCTTATACAATGTGGTGGTTGCGTCGCTCCTTTCCTAGGGTTTTTGATGCTTGGTTCACAGTCGAGTATGTCCGGGGTGCTGCATTGGTGTAGGTGGTGGGTTCCTGTGGGTGTGGTTGTGTGTGTCTGTGCGTGTTCCTTTGGTTCGGTTCCCTCTGGTGGGTTGAGGTTTGGGGGGGTTGTGTTTGTTTGTCTTTGGGGTTTTGTGTGTACTGGGGTTTGCTTGGTTGCTTTGTGTGGCAGGGTTTTGTTTGTGTGTGGGTGGGTGTGGGTGTGTTGTGGTGTTGTGTGGCATGTCTGTCTCTCTCCTGATGTGTCCGGTGCATGGGTGTTTTTTCTGCTTGGTGGCTGGCCGTCCTCTGTCTGTGGGGGTCGGATTTATGTGCTGGGTGGCTTTGTTTGTTTCGTATGTGTTCCATTGTTGTGTGTTTTTGTATGCTTGTGTTCATTGTCATTTTGTCTTGCTGCCATGTGTTATGTGCTTTTCATTATGGTTCCTGTTAGCACGCCCCGTATTGGTGGCATGTGTTGTTTGTTTGTGTGTTTATGCTTATTTACGATTTGTTCTATTATCTGTGTCATTTTTTCTGTGTTATATGTTCCAATTGTTATTTTACTATGTAATGCTAATGTGTTCTGTTTTCATTATTTTATGTACTGTGCTGTGTATTGCTTTGTTGTATTCCCTTGTTATTATCCTGCATTTACTTACTATGTTGTATTTACAGTGTTATATTACCATGTTTTGTTATTGTGTTCTAGATTCTGTGGTGTGTTGTCTGCTGTTGTGTGGTGTGGCGCATAGTGTGTGTGTTGTCTGCTATTGTGTGGTGTGGCGCATAGTGCGTGTGTTTTACGTTTGTGTTATTTTGTATATGTGTATTCCTTGTTTATATTTTACCCTTGGTTTTATTGTGCTGCTTGTGCGCTTTTGTAATTACTGACGCTTTTGGCACGCCCCGTCTGGGTAGTGCTGCTTTTGTTTTGTGTGTGTGTTTACTAGTTGTGTTTTGCGGGGGTTGAGCTTTGCTCTTTCGGCCCGCCTCTCAACTGTCAATCAACTATTTACTAACTACTTTTTTTTTTCTTTTTTTTTCCACACCACACACACACACACCCCAGAAAGCAGCCCGTGACAGCTGACTAACTCCCAGGTACCTATTTACTGCTAGGTAACAGGGGCACTTAGGGTGAAAGAAACTTTGCCCATTTGTTTCTGCCTCGTGCGGGAAATGGGTTTTATGGGTTTTATGTGTGTTAAGGGTTTTATGTTATTCTTTGTTTTCACTTTTGTGTTGATCTGTGTTACTTGTTATCTGTGTTGTTGTTATTCTGTGTTCTTTGTTATTCTGTGCTTTCCTGTTTATATGGTTACTGTACGCTGTACTTGCTCTGTTTTAATAATATAAATAAAAAAAAATAAGTGACAGGTGTTACCCGTGTGGTTTCGTCTGGTGGTTTGCTCCCGCGGTCCTATGATCTTAGGCTTTAAGATTAAATATCTGCCACTGGCAGCTCTTGCTGTTTAAGGTCTGCCTCTCTTGTGAGGTAGTTATGATTAACGTAACATCAATGGGAATTAATTTTTTTGATAATAGTCAAAGAAAAAAATCTCACAACAGGCTCACATCCCGGACATTATACTCCTGGATGAAAGCCACGTCTACTCTATGACAGTGAAGCATCGAAGTCAGACCCAACTGCGTCGACAATGAACAAAGCCCATTCACATTCAAGAAGGCACAAGTAAAATGGGGAACCATCGAGAAAGGAAGAAGGAAAACACAACTATCTAACCATCAGGCATCAGCTGCCCAGACCAAAGTGGAATACAAACCAGGGAGTCACCAGTGGAACCCTACCCATCATGGGAGCCGGTCGGCCGAGCGGACAGCATGCTGGACTTGTGGTCCCGGATTCGATCCCGGGCGCCGGCGAGAAACAATGGGCAGAGTTTCTTTCATCCTATGCCCCTGTTACCTAGCAGTAAAATAGGTACCTGGGTGTTAGTCAGCTGTCACGGGCTGCTTCCTAGGGGTGGAGGCCTGGTCGAGGACCGGGCCGCTGGGACACTAAAGCCCCGAAATCATCTGAAGATAACCTCAAGATAACCGGAATCAAGTGGCCCCTTGGAAGGGGAATCCCCCAGAAGTGGAGCGATAGGTCCCCTCTTAAACACCAGTCGCAAATCACCACCTGTACGATAACCGACACCAGGTTTAACAACACCCCACTGCAGCCCATCCGCTGAAAGGCCAACAAGCCTGGTCTATAGATGGAACATCCACACACCCACCCGGCTCCGGGACAGCCACCTCAGCATCCACCACACACAGCTCCCTCTCCATCGTCTCAACTGGTTCCTCACAGCCATGGGTCCACAACCTGACAGTTTCCTTCCGACGTTTGAACTCAGGCTCCAGAGCAGTTGGAAGAGACATCCGTCGAGGACGGACACCATCCACAGAAGGGATAACCGGCGTCGCTACCCGAGAAGAGGGGGAAACACCCACTCCAACAGGCGGAGCTTCCTTACCATACTTGCACGCCGAAGCTGAGTGTGAATCCCCAAGGGCAGCAACTGGCACCTACTCGTCAATCAGTATTGGATGAACTTCCACAGGAACAATCTGCCAAGCACACATCTCGTCAGGCACGTCCTCAACCAGGCTCTCTGACAAACTGGCGACACCTGCAGCCTCAAGGCGCACCACCTCTGTGCCTGTACCAGCGACACCTAGACACCTAGAGCCTGTAGCCACGGCATCACAACCCTTTACTCGTATAGGAACCTCAGGGGCCTCCAGCAAAGGAAAATCAGATTCCCGAAAAATATTTACCTGGTCCGCTGCCCCCGCCAAGCATGCAGCAGCAAGGTGGCCAGGTAAACCACACCTAAAACACGTCTGGGGCTGTCCAGAGTACAGACAGTGGAAGATATACTCCATCAACGAGGCAGAAGACAGTACATTCTGGACAAGGGACATCTGTAGAGTACGTGTTCCAATAAGCAACCCTTTAGCATGGCCAGAAGAGATCTTGTTCTAAAGAATACTCAGCACTTTTCCATAACGCTCAAAGAGCCTCGAAATAATCCCATCTGGCATTTCAAAAGAAGCGCCCCGCACCTCCACATGTCGTCGTGACACTAAGACTAACAACCTTCATAGTGGTCAGCCCACCAGGCAGCAGGAAGGAACAACCCTCATAGCGATCGATAAAGTCTTGACAGATGCACTACGGCTGGAACATCACCACTACACGTTTGTCCTTAATAAGCTGCTGGCCAACCAGATCAGCCGTGTTGTCAAGCAGCACGTCAGCAAGCACCGCACCAACAGCCGTGTAATCTATTCGAGAAGAAAACACCAGACCAGCTGAAGCAGATTTATTTACGAGAGGCATATCGAAAGCCGCACCCCGTGCCAGCTGGGCACTAAGCAAGCTTGTGATGACCATACAACCGGCGAGGACAAGGTCTGTTCATCAACTGTGGAGACAAGAAGAGCCTCCGCACCCTCTGATGGACAGCTGCCCTTTGGGGTAAACCAGTGGGTGGAATGGACTTGTTCTGAGGACGGGTTCGTGATTGTAAAAAAAAATTATTCATTAAACTTATCACTAATTAAATATTTATATTAGTAGTAGGCATCCTTCAGTCTCGGGAGACTATGGAGTTGCGCCCTAGTTGTCAATCCTGGTGCAGCATCTGGTGTGACTGATGAGGCCAATCTGAGAGTGGCAGTCCATCCCACACCGAGCACAAACGAAGTCCGATTCTGGCCTGTCTTCCCGGCTAACGGCTTTCCTTCTCTGTCTCTTTGCCTCCGATTCCTTGGCAAGTGACTCCTCGAACTTGGAGAGACCTCTTTGAACAGACTGCCTCCAGGCTGAACGGTCTGCAGCCAGTGTCTCCCATATAGCAAGATCGACGTCCATGGCTTTCAGGTCCCTTTTGCATACGTCTTTGTACCGTAGCTGGGGCTTGCCTATTGGACGCTTTCCCTGCCTCAGCTCTCCGTACAGGAGATCCTTGGGGATCCTGCCGTCGCCCATTCGCACAACGTGCCCGAGCCAGCGCATTCGTCTCTGTTTCAGCATTGTGTACATGCTGGTGATTCTTGCTCTCCCCAAGACGTTGTTGTTTGTCACCTTGTCCTGCCAGGTGATGTCCAAGATGTGTCTAAGGCAGCGCATGTGGTAGGCATTCAGCTGTCTTTCCTGACGGGCGCGGAGTGTCCGAGACTCACTGCCATAAAGGAGAGTGCTCAGGACACAGGATCTGTAAACCTGAATCTTAGTATACTCCTTAATAAGCTGCTGGCCAACCAGATCAGCCGTGTTGTCAAGCAGCACGTCAGCAAGCACCGCACCAACAGCCGTGTAATCTATTCGAGAAGAAAACACCAGACCAGCTGAAGCAGATTTCTTTACGAGAGGCATATCGAAAGCCGCACCCCGTGCCAGCAGGGCACTAAGCAAGCTTGTGATGACCATACAACCGGCGAGGACAAGGTCTGTTCATCAACTGTGGAGACAAGAAGAGCCTCCGCACCCTCTGATGGACAGCTGCCCTTTGGGGTAAACCAGTGGGTGGAATGGACTTGTTCTGAGGACGGGTTCGTGATTGTAAAAAAAAAATTATTCATTAAACTTATCACTAATTAAATATTTATATTAGTAGTAGGCATCCTTCAGTCTCGGGAGACTATGGAGTTGCGCCCTAGTTGTCAATCCTGGTGCAGCATCTGGTGTGACTGATGAGGCCAATCTGAGAGTGGCAGTCCATCCCACACCGAGCACAAACGAAGTCCGATTCTGGCCTGTCTTCCCAGCTAACGGCTTTCCTTCTCTGTCTCTTTGCCTCCGATTCCTTGGCAAGTGACTCCTCGAACTTGGAGAGACCTCTTTGAACAGACTGCCTCCAGGCTGAACGGTCTGCAGCCAGTGTCTCCCATATAGCAAGATCGACGTCCATGGCTTTCAGGTCCCTTTTGCATACGTCTTTGTACCGTAGCTGGGGCTTGCCTATTGGACGCTTTCCCTGCCTCAGCTCTCCGTACAGGAGATCCTTGGGGATCCTGCCGTCGCCCATTCGCACAACGTGCCCGAGCCAGCGCATTCGTCTCTGTTTCAGCATTGTGTACATGCTGGTGATTCTTGCTCTCCCCAAGACGTTGTTGTTTGTCACCTTGTCCTGCCAGGTGATGTCCAAGATGTGTCTAAGGCAGCGCATGTGGTAGGCATTCAGCTGTCTTTCCTGACGGGCGCGGAGTGTCCGAACTCACTGCCATAAAGGAGAGTGCTCAGGACACAGGATCTGTAAACCTGAATCTTAGTATACTCCTTAATAAGCTGCTGGCCAACCAGATCAGCCGTGTTGTCAAGCAGCACGTCAGCAAGCACCGCACCAACAGCCGTGTAATCTATTCGAGAAGAAAACACCAGACCAGCTGAAGCAGATTTATTTACGAGAGGCATATCGAAAGCCGCACCCCGTGCCAGCAGGGCACTAAGCAAGCTTGTGATGACCATACAACCGGCGAGGACAAGGTCTGTTCATCAACTGTGGAGACAAGAAGAGCCTCCGCACCCTCTGATGGACAGCTGCCCTTTGGGGTAAACCAGTGGGTGGAATGGACTTGTTCTGAGGACGGGTTCGTGATTGTAAAAAAAAAATTATTCATTAAACTTATCACTAATTAAATATTTATATTAGTAGTAGGCATCCTTCAGTCTCGGGAGACTATGGAGTTGCGCCCTAGTTGTCAATCCTGGTGCAGCATCTGGTGTGACTGATGAGGCCAATCTGAGAGTGGCAGTCCATCCCACACCGAGCACAAACGAAGTCCGATTCTGGCCTGTCTTCCCAGCTAACGGCTTTCCTTCTCTGTCTCTTTGCCTCCGATTCCTTGGCAAGTGACTCCTCGAACTTGGAGAGACCTCTTTGAACAGACTGCCTCCAGGCTGAACGGTCTGCAGCCAGTGTCTCCCATATAGCAAGATCGACGTCCATGGCTTTCAGGTCCCTTTTGCATACGTCTTTGTACCGTAGCTGGGGCTTGCCTATTGGACGCTTTCCCTGCCTCAGCTCTCCGTACAGGAGATCCTTGGGGATCCTGCCGTCGCCCATTCGCACAACGTGCCCGAGCCAGCGCATTCGTCTCTGTTTCAGCATTGTGTACATGCTGGTGATTCTTGCTCTCCCCAAGACGTTGTTGTTTGTCACCTTGTCCTGCCAGGTGATGTCCAAGATGTGTCTAAGGCAGCGCATGTGGTAGGCATTCAGCTGTCTTTCCTGACGGGCGCGGAGTGTCCGAACTCACTGCCATAAAGGAGAGTGCTCAGGACACAGGATCTGTAAACCTGAATCTTAGTATACTCCTTAATAAGCTGCTGGCCAACCAGATCAGCCGTGTTGTCAAGCAGCACGTCAGCAAGCACCGCACCAACAGCCGTGTAATCTATTCGAGAAGAAAACACCAGACCAGCTGAAGCAGATTTATTTACGAGAGGCATATCGAAAGCCGCACCCCGTGCCAGCAGGGCACTAAGCAAGCTTGTGATGACCATACAACCGGCGAGGACAAGGTCTGTTCATCAACTGTGGAGACAAGAAGAGCCTCCGCACCCTCTGATGGACAGCTGCCCTTTGGGGTAAACCAGTGGGTGGAATGGACTTGTTCTGAGGACGGGTTCGTGATTGTAAAAAAAAATTATTCATTAAACTTATCACTAATTAAATATTTATATTAGTAGTAGGCATCCTTCAGTCTCGGGAGACTATGGAGTTGCGCCCTAGTTGTCAATCCTGGTGCAGCATCTGGTGTGACTGAGGAGGCCAATCTGAGAGTGGCAGTCCATCCCACACCGAGCACAAACGAAGTCCGATTCTGGCCTGTCTTCCCGGCTAACGGCTTTCCTTCTCTGTCTCTTTGCCTCCGATTCCTTGGCAAGTGACTCCTCGAACTTGGAGAGACCTCTTTGAACAGACTGCCTCCAGGCTGAACGGTCTGCAGCCAGTGTCTCCCATATAGCAAGATCGACGTCCATGGCTTTCAGGTCCCTTTTGCATACGTCTTTGTACCGTAGCTGGGGCTTGCCTATTGGACGCTTTCCCTGCCTCAGCTCTCCGTACAGGAGATCCTTGGGGATCCTGCTGTCGCCCATTCGCACAACGTGCCCGAGCCAGCGCATTCGTCTCTGTTTCAGCATTGTGTACATGCTGGTGATTCTTGCTCTCCCCAAGACGTTGTTGTTTGTCACCTTGTCCTGCCAGGTGATGTCCAAGATGTGTCTAAGGCAGCGCATGTGGTAGGCATTCAGCTGTCTTTCCTGACGGGCGCGGAGTGTCCGAGACTCACTGCCATAAAGGAGAGTGCTCAGGACACAGGATCTGTAAACCTGAATCTTAGTATACTCAGTTAGCCTATTGTTGGCCCACACTCTCTTTGTCAGTCTGGACATGGTAGTAGATGCCTTACCGATGTGTTTGTTTAGCTCCGTATCAAGAGAGAAGGAGTCAGAGATTGTGGAGCCCAAGTACACGAAGTCGTGAACGACTTCCAGTTTGGAATCAGAGATGCCGATGTCAGGTGGGGAGTCCACTCCTTGTCCCATGACTTGCGTTTTCTTCAGACTGATGGTGAGTCCGAAAGCCTGAGAGGCCTCGCTGAAGCTGGTTATGAGCCGTTGGAGGTCTTCAGCTGAGTGGGCAGTGACTGCTGCGTCGTCGGCAAAAAGGAAGTCGCGCAGACACCTCAGGCGAACCTTCGTCTTGGCTCTCAGCCTGGCGAGGTTAAAGAGCTTTCCATCCGACCTGGTCCGGAGGTAAATGCCTTCCGTGACAGATCCGAAGGCGTGCCGCAGCATAACTGCGAAGAAAATCCCGAATAGGGTTGGTGCCAATATGCAGCCCTGCTTTACTCCACTTCGAATGTCAAAGGCGTCTGATGTTAGGTCATCAAAGACCACGGTGCCCCTCATGTTCTCATGGAAAGATCTGATGATGCTGAGGAGCCTGGGTGGGCATCCGATCTTGGGGAGGATCTTGAACAGGCCATCCCTGCTGACGAGGTCGAAGGCCTTCGTCAGATCTATGAAGGCTACGAAGAGTGGCTGCTTCTGTTCCCTGCATTTCTCCTGCAGTTGTCTGAGGGAAAAGACCATGTCGATGGTGGACCTGCCAGCACTGAATCTGCATTGTGATTCTGGATAGACTCTCTGCAAGTACTTGGAGCCTCTTCAATGCGACTCGAGCAAACAGCTTTCCGACATTACTGAGGAGGGAGATTCCACGGTAGTTGTTGCAGTCGCCCCTGTCACCTTTATTCTTATACAGTGTGACGATGTTGGCATCCCTCATGTCCTGTGGCACCTCTCCTTCTTCCCAGCAGAGGCAGAGAATTTCATGCAGCTCCATGAGCAGGCTACCTCTGCAGCACTTCAAGGTCTCAGCAGGAATGCCATTTTTGCCAGGAGCTTTTCCAGAAGCAAGGGAGTCTAGGGCATTGCTGAGTTCTTCCAGGGTCGGTTCGCTGTCGAGCTCCATTAACACAGGCAGACACTCAATGGTGCTCAGGGCATCTTCGGTGACCACATTGTCCCTGGCGTATAGCTCAGAGTAGTGCTCGTCCCAGCGCTTCAGCTGCAGTGTCTGGTCCTGAATCACCTCGCCAGTGGCAGATTTCAGAGGAGCGGTCTTCCTCTGGATTGGGCCGAGGGCCTGCTTGATGCCGTCATACATTCCCCTTATATTGCCTGTATCCGCTGCAGTCTGTATCTGGGAGCAGAGCTGGAGCCAATAGTTGTTGGCACATCGCCTGGCGCTCTGCTGCACTTTGCAGCGGACGGCCCGAAGGATCTGTAAGTTGCGCTGACTTGGGCAGGCTTTGTAGGCTGCCAAGGCGTTTCTCTTCTCTTCGATTACAGGTGCCATCTCTTCCGAGTGAGCCTCGAACCAGTCTGCCGACCTGCTGGTCTTCTTGCCAAAGGTGGAAATGGCAGCGTTGAACACAGCGTCTCTGAAGTGCTCCCATCTTTTACAGGCAGTGACCCCAGCTGGGCCAAGGAGAGCTTCCTCGAGCACGTGAGCAAAATCTTCCACCTTGTCCTGGTTGCGGGTCTTGGTGGTGTCGATGCGAGGTCTGCCCGCCTTTTTCGAGTGATGAATCTTCTTTGGTTGCATCTTGACTCTGCTGCATACCAGGGAGTAGTCGGTGTCACAGACAGCACTCTGGTAGCTACTCGTAATCTTGACACTGGGTAGACTTGCACGCCTGGTAAGAATCAGGTCAAGCTGGTGCCAGTGCTTGGATCTGGGGTGTCTCCAAGATACTCGGTGTTGAGGCTTTGTGCCGAAGAACGTGTTGGTGACACAAAGACCATGAAGGCAGCAGAGTTCTAGCAGACGTTGCCCGTTCTCATTCATCCTTCCTATGCCGAACTGACCTAGGCAAGTGGGCCAAATGTTGTGCTCGGCACCCACTCTGGCGTTGAAGTCGCCGAGGATGAACAGTGGCTCCTTTACAGGGATTCTCGCTATGACTCTGTTGAGGTCATCGTAGAATTTTTCCTTTGCCTCTGCTGGAGAAGTAAGGGTTGGTGCATATGCACTAATTACATTGACTGGTCCTATTTGGGAGTACAGTTGCAGAGACAGAATTTGTTCGGTTTCCCCCATCGGTGGCATAATGTGTCCCAACAGTGCATTCCTGACGGCAAATCCCACACCATGTTCTCTGGTCTCATCTGGAGGTTTTCCTTGCCAGAAGAAAGAGAAGGTCCTCCCTCTCACAGATCCTGATCCTGGGAGCCTGGTCTCTTGGAGAGCAACAATATCCATCTGCAGCTTGCTCAGCTCCCTATCGATGATTGCTGTTTTTCGTGCATCATTGATTTCTTGCAGGTCGTCAGAGAAACCTAGTGTCAGTGTCCTGACGTTCCATGTGCCCAGCTTTAGGGCAGTTGATATTTTCTTCTTTGGTTTGATATTGCTTGGTGCAAAGTTGTCGGGCCGCTAAACCCCACGCACCCATTGAGGTTAACGGACCGTGGCGAGGCAACACCTTATTGGCTGGGGTTTGCCCAGCTTGAGGTGGGCGATAGCTGCCCAGTGGGGCGCGATGACCCCTCCCACCGTCGGAAGCAACCCCTGGCGTTACACTCTTCGCCAATCGAGCAGAAGACTTAAAACCGGTTGACTGGTAAATATTTATATTATTCTTATAATAATTATTATAAAAAAAAATAGTTGTATTTAATAATTATCACTCATCCTTGTACTTGGTCTTAAAGGAAGACGGCCTTGGTGAAAGGGGGCTGTGACGATCTTTGTCTGGTACCCATAGGTGCGGGACCGGGACGTCCACCTCCCGAAGATCTTGTGGCACAGGCTCTGCTTCAGGAGGCTGGGATCGTTCATACCCTTGATGGGGTGTTTCCTCTCCGGCCACGTCCACGGCGGTCTCCGGGGTCGGAGATCCCCCTGTGCCCTTTTTCACCAACTTCGAGGTGAAAAGTTACTCATGAGTGAGTTACTTATCCCCGTAACTCACAGTTCCTGCGACGGTGCTGGAACCAATCGTATTGACGTATGCCTTTCTATTGGAGACTTTCAGCGCCGTGGAGAGGGGGGACATGCTGCCTGGATAACAACTTCTCCCCCGAATCAACCTACCCTGGCTTTGCGCCCTGGTGAGGCCACTCCAGACCAGACCGAACCCAGTGCGCAACTCCATAGTCTCCTGAGAATGATGGATGCATATCACTACTACTAATACACTGTGAACATTCGTAATGTTAAGTGTCATGTTATCAATTTTAAACAACAATATAAACCCAGCAATAAACGATTCCATGGAGCTAGATGTTTGAGGCCACTGTCTCATTCAATTCCAAGGCGCAAAGTAAACTAACTTGATCACTCGTGATCAACTCTTTCATTAACTGTTAACGACACTGGCAGTATAAGAGACATTGACAGGAGTAATCTCGTAAATCGTATAAAACAAAACACTTATGACAATCAATGCTAATAAAATATGCACAATAGTTTTATCAGAAAGTTAATAGCACAACAATGTCAAAGAACAGTGGAATATAATCAACTTTGCAATTATGACCCTCCGTGGGGGTATGGACTGAACAACACGAGCCGAGAGGGAAGTTTGTAAGTAAAACATCTTTACAAAAAAGGGAACAGTGCCTACCTGTTCCAGTACCAACTACCTGTGACTATCAACTGTCACACTAGTGTTACTGCTACTAGCTTTGCCAAACATAGTGTGGTGTCTGTGCCAACTGTCACACTAGTATTACTGCTACTGCCTCACCAAACAACGTTTCCCAGTTCCTATGCTTTGCTTACAATATTTTTAAATAAGGTATATTTTGAATCCACATCGAAATCCTCTCTTACGTCACCTTATGTTTAAGGATGCAATCGTCAATTAATTATTGAAAATCTTCTGCTTTGGTATTCCCTGTTCTGTCAAGCCAGTTTATTCCACAGGTAACTGCAGAGCTCTGTCTACCACATGGTCTAAGGGGTATACTGCCACGAGAGTAAATGATACAGTGTGGGAGAGTGTGACCCAGGAGAGTAAATAATACAGTGTGGGAGAGTGTGACCCAGGAGAGTAAATAATACAGTGTGGGAGAGTGTGACCCAGGAGAGTAAATAATACAGTGTGGGAGAGTGTGACCCAGGAGAGTAAATAATACCGTGTGGGAGAGTGTGACCCAGGAGAGTAAATAATACCGTGTGGGAGAGTGTGACCCAGGAGAGTAAATAATACCGTGTGGGAGAGTGTGACCCAGGAGAGTAAATAATACCGTGTGGGAGAGTGTGACCCAGGAGAGTAAATAATACCGTGTGGGAGAGTGTGACCCAGGAGAGTAAATAATACCGTGTGGGAGAGTGTGACCCAGGAGAGTAAATAATACCGTGTGGGAGAGTGTGACCCAGGAGAGTAAATAATACCGTGTGGGAGAGTGTGACCCAGGAGAGTAAATAATACAGAGTGGGAGAGTGTGACCCAGGAGAGTAAATAATACAGTGAGGGAGAGTGTGACACAGGAGAGTAAATAATACAGTGAGGGAGAGTGTGACACAGGAGAGTAAATAATACAGTGAGGGAGAGTGTGACACAGGAGAGTAAATAATACAGTGAGGGAGAGTGTGACACAGGAGAGTAAATAATACAGCGAGGGAGAGTGTAACCCAGGAGAGTATATAATACAGTGAGGGAGAGTGTGACATTGGAGAGTAAATAATAGAGAGTGGGAGAGTGTGACTCAAGAGAGTAAATAATACAGTATGGGAGAGTGTGACCCAGGAGAGTAAATAATACAGTGAGGGAGAGTGTGACATTGGAGAGTAAATAATAGAGAGTGGGAGAGTGTGACTCAAGAGAGTAAATAATACAGTATGGGAGAGTGTGACCCAGGAGAGTAAATAATACAGTGTGGGAGAGTGTGACCCAGGAGAGTAAATAATACAGTGTGGGAGAGTGTGACCCAGGAGAGTAAATAATACAGTGTGGGAGAGTGTGACCCAGGAGAGTAAATAATACAGTATGGGAGAGTGTGACCCAGGAGAGTAAATAATACAGTGTGGGAGAGTGTGACCCAGGAGAGTAAATAATACAGTGTGGGAGAGTGTGACCCAGGAGAGTAAATAATACAGTGTGGGAGAGTGTGACCCTGGAGAGTAAATAATACAGTGTGGGAGAGTGTGACCCAGGAGAGTAAGTAATACAGTGTGGGAGAGTGTGACCCAGGAGAGTAAATAATACAGTGAGGGAGAGTGTGACACAGGAGAGTAAATAATACAGTGAGGGAGAGTGTGACACAGGAGAGTAAATAATACAGTGAGGGAGAGTGTAACCCAGGAGAGTAAATAATACAGTGTGGGAGAGTGTGACCCTGGAGAGTAAATAATACAGTGTGGGAGAGTGTGACCCAGGAGAGTAAGTAATACAGTGTGGGAGAGTGTGACCCTGGAGAGTAAATAATACAGTGTGGGAGAGTGTGACCCTGGAGAGTAAATAATACAGTGAGGGAGAGTGTGACACAGGAGAGTAAATAATACAGTGTGGGAGAGTGTAACCCAGGAGAGTAAATAATACAGTGTGGGAGAGTGTGACCCTGGAGAGTAAATAATACAGTGTGGGAGAGTGTGACCCAGGAGAGTAAGTAATACAGTGTGGGAGAGTGTGACCCTGGAGAGTAAATAATACAGTGTGGGAGAGTGTGACCCGGTTACTTTTCACAAAATTTAGACTTAGATCGCTCAAGATTCACTGTCTCCTTATATACTTGAAATTTTTGCATACATTATAATTCAAATCTTCGGATCGAACATCAATATTTGGTAAAGTTTATCCATTTAAGATTGATGTCTTGTGGCTTTTCTTGTGTAGAAGAATAACATGAAAATTTAAACAACATTATTAATCATATGAAGCCGATGGTATTATGTAACATGTGTATGTATTTTGCTACTTAATACAGTCAAATATTTGTGTGTTTTTATTTTCTAGAGTCTGACGGAACTCCTGCTTCTGCGTTAAGAGATCCAGCTGCTGGAAGCTACGAAGATCCTGACGGAGATCCGTGATGCCATGATTGACACTAGGAAATGTAGCCCTCAGGAAGAGGACACAGGTAAAGCACTGGTCTACATATGTACTTTATCCTTGGTGACTATCAATTCCTCAGCGAGAAGACACAGGTAAAGTGTCTGATCTGATCTGTAAACTGCATCAAACATTATTACACATATGTTGTTATATAGTGACATAGAGCTGGTCACAATGTGTTACAGAGGAGGTCGTATTGTATCACACAAGTGATAATATTGTATGACACAGGTGATCATATTTTCTCACATACGGATGTTTATATTTGGTCGAACAGGTAATTATATTGTATCACAAATATGGTCATACTGAGTCATACCGATGGGCACATTGTGTCACAAAGAGATCATATTGTGTCTCAGGTGCTCATATTACCACACATACACATGTTCTCTTGTGTCACACACATTGTTATACTGTGTCACACACATTGTCATACTGTGTCACACACATTGTCATACTGTGTCACACACACATTGTTATACTGTGTCTGGGTGCACAGTTGAGCAAGGGTCTTGGGGTGGTTCCTCAGTCTCTCTTCGCTGGGTCCCAAGTCCACGTTCATTATGAGAGTCTTTATTGCAAAAGATGAAGTACTTTAAGAGACTCCTCTTTGGGTCCTCATCACATTTCATGAGTGGTGACTGAGGCAATTTGGTGTCGAAAACACGGACTGAAGTTTTAAGTAGGAGTAGTGGTAGTAATTAGAAGTGGTTCAAAGGAAACACTGCATATAGTTTAACAGTACTTTATTCGCAACTTTACTAATACAATGGGGGCTTAATTTACTCTAGATTGGTGTCACCAGAGACTGTCGCATTAGCAAAACTTGGGACGTCTAACTAAACGATTCATTTGAGGACAGAACCAAACTTAACAATGTTGACAACAAATCACTAACACGGGTTTCCTAATAATGCCAGAATGCAAAAGGGATACACATGAGTTCCATTCAAGATACTCGGGCCATTATCATGCACAATAGGTCAACAGTGGCCCTGTCAATGGTACATTTAATAATCATGCACGGTGATAACACAGAGAAAATAAATATATGGTGTATGTGAAGCTCCTATTGACCGAGATGAGTAATGCCTTGATACAACAAAGATAAACACGTATACACTATCAAGTCATTCTTGATTCCACCCTACACCTGATGCAGGTGCTGACCAGGTCAACATGCAGAAAGGCAATCAACAATAACACAAGATTCTGAGCTTACAGTAATTCAGGCCCCTAAATCTCTCTCTCGTACCATCACTAATACAAGCAGCTTCGTAGGTGGGCTGACAACTGGTCTCACGTTCGTTCTCAGCATGACACTATGTGTTAACACAATATGATGGCAAGCTTTCCTGACCAGACAGTACTTGACATGGCGGGGTGCTGGCAAAAGATGTGCTGTATCTCCACAGTGATTGCAGGTGGTTTCTTTTGTAGATCCAACTGCAGGTAAACAGACGGATTTGTTCCAGAACTGCACAAGGTGCATGAGGTGTGAGCAGGTGAATGGTCAATGACGTCATTATCCAGCCAATCTTCATCTTTATCTTCCCACAATAAGTCCGTGTCCTGTAATAGCTTATTTAAACCCATTTTCATTTTCAATACACACAGAAATCACAATAGCGTGATACATCAAATGAACAATTCCACAAGAGCCGTGATGAGGGTTCGAACTTACGTCCAGGATGATCCTAGATGTGCCTTAGTCGATTGCGCCATGACATGGAAAAAGAATTGCAACCGGGAGTGCTACTGCCCTCACACGGATCCCGCAGCCTCTCCGAGACACAAACCGGGGTTTTACACAACTTCTCTACGCACCCAGGCTTTGTCAACATGCTGTTCCACCTCTTCACCCTTACTTCAATACACACAGAAATCACAATAGCGTGATGCATCAAATGAACAAATCCAGAAGGGCCGTGATGGAGGTTCGAACCTAAGTCCGGGATAATCGCCACGACGCGCCTTAGTCGATTGCGCCACGACATGGTAAAAGAATAGCAAAGAAGGGAGAAGCAAGTAAGGGCGAAGAGGTAGAACAGCTTGTTGACAGAGCTCGGGTGCATGGGGGAATTATGTAAAACCCCGGTTTGTGTCTCGGAGAGGCTGCGGGATCTGTGTGAGAGCAATAGCAATCCTGGTTGCAATTCCTTTACAATGTCATGGCGCAATCGACTAAGGAGCATCTGGGACATCCTGGATGTAGGTTCGAACCCTCACCACAGCCCTTGTGGATTTCTTTATTTGATATAACATGCTTTTTTCTAAATCATCCAAATTAGATTAAATTAGATCCAAATCCTTGTGGATTAGTTCATTTGATTTAACACATAATTTTAGTGTGTATTGAAGTAAGATCGAAGATGTAAAACAGCTTGTTGACAGAGCCCGGGTGTATGGGGGAATTGTGTAAAACCCCAGTTTATGTCTCGGAGAGTGTGCGGAATCCGTGTGAGGACAGAAGCATTCTCGGTTGCAATTCGTTTACCATGTCGTGGTGCAGTCGACTAAGGCATGTATGGGATCATTTCGGACGTAGGCTCGATCCATCGTCACGGACCTTGTGGATTTGTCCATTTTCATATTGTTTTCCAATTTTCAAAGAACATTTTCTAGCTAATTCTGCACATTAAACATAAGAAATAAAACTGCAGAAGGCCTTTGTTAGGGTTTCTATACAGGAACTATATACTAACAGTCTATGTTAACCAAAACATCAACTGCCGCTACTAGATGAACTGCAGAAGGTCTGTTCCCTATTTAATTAATACTTACCCATTCACCTCCGATTATTCACTTCAATCATGTCACTCCTTCTTATGTCCTTATATATTTAATATATATCTCATCAGCTTCAAGGTGTGTTGTTCTGTGTTACGGCCCTACTGGGCTGTCCCAGTAGGGCCGTAATTGGCCCTACTGTAATTGGCATCCCGCTGGGGATGCCAATTATGTTACGGTCCTACTGGGACACAACCAGGTTCCAGGTTCTTCTCTGATGTTAGTAGAGTTTGGGAATCTGGCCCCAAGTTAGTAGAGGCTGTCAAGGGGTGTGTTCCGTAATGCAAGGTAAATTAAAGGGGAAGGGATACAAATGTTCTGATTTATATATATATATTCACCACCACCATAAATAAATATATAACAGTTGCTCACAGGGGTTATTACTACACGATTATGTACAAGCTTGTCTTCCTCCGAAGACACAGGATGCTCCACGGTGCTCACGATGAATCCTCTATGATTCTCTTGGCGAATCTACCCTGGCCACAGGCCAGCCAAATCACAGTTCCACTGGGTGTGCCGTCGTGGAGGCCTTCAACCACAATCCAGCGTCTAGCTGGCAGGTTCCGATCAGCTCCGCTGTGTAGGCCACTCCACGACCGATACTAGGGTTGTGATCCCGCTGATCACTCTCCTCACTAAGCACCACAGTGGCTAGTCTCTTCCACCAGCCAGCCCCGGATAAGGCGATTCCTGATACTGTCACGTCACAGGCAGGCTAATACTCTCAACAGAGTTCGTCCGGGGGTGACTCACAGCTTCTTCAGAGCAAACTCGTGAAGAGACCTTGGCTGCCTTGGGTAGACTGATCCATCGTCCAATACAGCAGTCCCAGGTCGACTCTGTAATCAGACACGTCATTAGTACTGGGACGCTCTAGGGAACCTCACTTACAGGCTTAGACACAAACGTCCACCCTTTTTCTCCATAGATGGCGTTGCTGTCTAAGCGCCACCTCACCAGAGGTCAGCAGCGGCTACGTCACGAGCTGATTAAGATGGGAATCTAGCACCTGTGGCCGGTATATCCCGTCCTCACTAGATGGCGTCGTCCATTTGGAGTGGGTTTCGGGAGCAGACTCACAGATGGCGGTGTCGTCAATGCTCCGTGCTCCGACGCTGGACTCGGGTCCATAACATTCTGCTAATATGAAGCGTTGTTTTAGAGGCACATGATGTGACACACAGTTCCAGTGAGGGATTAGTTTATCTTGTTATTAGCTCATAGATGTGATAATCTTAAAGCAACCTAACTTTTCAGCGGTAGGTGACGTCACAAGCTATGCAATGATGCCTTTGTATCAACTCCCATCTTACTTATTGTGTAATATATCTAATGATTAATAATAATCATAATAATAATAATAATAATAATAAAAAATGGCTATACCAATCACCTCCATCCTAACCTAATCTCATTCCAGATTTAAGAATTTAAAATTTATAAGTGTTATTAGCAATAAAAAGTTTACATTCAAGCTTATATTCAAATATATAACGTGGGAAGCACAAAATTATAGACGACAATCTCGGTAGTCACACTGCTGCTTCATTGCAGGGAGAGATCCACTGTAGTTCCTCTACCATTTTAAATCTGAGTAATTCCTACACAACAACTGCAATTAGGCATCACTGTAGATAAATTGTACACTATATCTCACAGATAGTATGTCGTACATCTGGCAACTCCGCATACTAATACCTTTGATCATAGGCTTGTCATTCCCAGACCTTGGAAAAAATACAAAAAAAAATGCATCTACAGCTGTAATTATTTATTATGTAGTTTTAAGTTCAACAATAATTAGCTGTCCAAATATCGTACCTCAATTCATATATTTGACAACTCAGCCTGGGACTAGTCACTATATTCTTAGGGGAAACATTTCTGGACCTCGAAAAAATACACAAAAATCATAATATTACTCCACAAAATTAGTTATCCTGTTTTTACTAAACAAAAAAGCAAAACAGGCGCACATGCATATATTCGCATACATACATAAATACATACATATATACATATGTACATACTATTGTGGTTGGGTGTTGTCGTTGATCCTTCTTTATGGACAACCCAACCCACAACTCAGTAGAGTGCTTATACTTTACCAGGAGATCACCCTGGGCACGTCTGAGTCTTGGAGAGGGGCTCAACGTCACACGTTTAGGGAATGCGGCTCCAATACTTAGCCTCGTTGTCACGTGTACACACCCACTCGAGCCGCTGTGACTCCTCACTCTCTCCTTATGTGATATGATCTCAGTCCCTTTTGACTTGCTATTATTCCGTTCTACCCTGTCCACAGCTGTGGTTCTTGGTTCTTTCTCTCTCTCTCCTTCTTTCCCACTTCCTGGGAAGCCTCACTAGGACAAGGGCAAACACCAGCAAATTTGAATACATTTACTGGACAAAGCACATACACAATACATACACACATATAATAATAATAATAATGAATCCTACACTCTATACTATTTCAGCCAGGTTGAACTCCAACACTATCAGAACACTATCATCTGCTTATCAAGGGGTATCCTATCTCCTGATTCACCACCTAATATTACCAACCTCCTCAAGTAGGTAAAGTCTTATAACACAATGTTGCACTATCAGCAAGAGAATATATATCTATAAACATGTGCAAGGAAAAGCAGCGGCTGAATGCAATAACATAAATATTAGTATAAATGTTCCTTGATATACAACAATGATCAATCGATCACCCTATCAGTCCTAGAACACATATGTATGTCTCTGCAGGTAATCCAGCCTACGACTGTAACTCTATACTTCAGTATAAGTACTCCTTGCCACAAAAATGGCAAACAATCACTCACCTTTCACTGCGTCTTGCACGCTAATGACAACCAAACACTCTACCAACTCCCTACAAGTAATCAACTAGAACTTCCCTTCCACATCTGGAAGTTCACTACCTTGATATCTTCAGGTTCTTCCGGGCTTATCTATCAGGATCCTCCGCAGCTCCTCCAGGCTGCTGCACCTTGAGCAACAGTGGTGCTTCACCACTTCTACCAGGGTCCTGCACAGCGCTCCTGGCTGCTACACCATGAAGTCTTCCTTGATCAACAATGGTGCTTCACCACTGGCATCACAAAAGCATGTAAACTCTTCTCCACTGCTTTTCCTCTCACAGCTTGAGGTCCAACTCCTCACTATAGGGTCTGCTCTTCCACAGAGCTAAGTATTTCTTCAATAGCCTTGGAGTTCCATCCACTGAAGTTCCTGACTTGAGCTGGCACACCTCCTAACTTATTCCTGAGTCGAGACGTCTGTCCACTTCCTTCCTCTTGAGGGTATATCAACTAGGGGTTCCTCTCTAACAGGGGCAAACACGGAGTGTGGCTTCCCCTCGCGATTTCTTCAGCTCAAGTGGCTCAAGTTCCTTTCAAACTAGCCTCACACCTCCACCAAACTCTCCACATCTTGTGTCAAGTCATTTACTTATTTTCTTATTCACTGCCTATTATCTTAAATTGTCTATCAAATCCAACCAATTATTTTACATCTGTATCTTCATCTCTATATTTCCTAGACCTTCTAGTCAGGTCAGGCTTGATAGAATAATTCTCAAAGGGGAGACTCGTTTTTCGGCTGCCTAGGATCATAACAATACATACATACATACATATGTATGTATCCCGGCCCAGGAGGTAAAACCTGAAATGCAGATGAGAAACCCCATGGTTTAATCAGAGATGTAGGATAGCTAAGCAACAAAGTAAAAGAGCATGGAGAAACTATAGAAATAACAGGATACTTGAGACCAGAGAAGGGTACCAGACAGCCAGGAATGAATACGTCAGGATGAGAAGAGAGGCAGAGGGGCAATATAAAAACGACATAGCAAGCTAGTCTAAGACCCAACCCAAATTGCTGCACAGCCACATAAGGAGAATGACAACACTGAAGGAACAGGTAATGAAACGGAGGATAGGGGCAGACAGATTCACTACAAATGAGAAAGAAGTGTGTGAGGATTTCAATATGAAATTCCAGGAAGTCTTCACATTAGAGCAAGGAAAAGTTCCAGAGATAAGAGAAGGAATAATTAACCAGGCACCACTAGAGGAATTTGAAATTACCAGTGGAGATGTAAGGAAGCTTTTGCTAGAGTTGGATGTGACAAACGATATAAGCCTGGGTGGAATATCATCATGGATACTAAAGGAAGGAGCAGAAGCACTGTGCCTGCCACTCTCCATGGTGTATAACAAATCACCGGTATAAGGTGAACTGCCAGAAATTTGGAAGGCGGCAAACGTAGTCCCGATATACAAGAACGGGGATAGACAGGAGGCACTGAACTACAGGCCAGTGTCCCTAACTTGCATACCATGCAAGCTAATGGAGAAAATTGTGCGAAAAAAGCTGGTCGAACATCCGGAGCGAAGGAACTTTGTGTCACAACACGAACATGGTTTCAGGGATGGCAAGTAATGCCTCACAGGATTAATTGAATTTTACGATCAGGCAACAAGAATCAGGCAAGAAAGAGAGGGGTGGGCAGACTAAATATTTTTGGATTGACAGAAAGCCTTTGACACAGTACCATACCAGAGACTAGTGCGAAAACTGGAGATGCAGGCAGGAGTGAAAGGGAAGGTACTCCATTGGATGAGGGAGTACCTAAGTAACAGAAGGCAGCGAGTCACTGTTTGGGGTGAGGTATCAGATTGGAGAGACGTCACCAGTGGGGTCCTGCAGGGTTCAGTCCTTGGACCCATACTGTTTCTTATATATGTAAATGATCTTCCAGATGATATAGAATCATTCCTCTCATTGTTTGCTGATGATGCAAAAATTATAAGGAGAATTAAGACGGAGGAAGACAATATGAGTCTACAAGATGATCTAGACAGACTGCATGAATGGTCCAACAAATGGCTACTAAAGTTCATCCCAAGTAAATGTAAGGTAATGAAACTAGGCAGTGGAAACAGGAGGCTTGACACAGGATACAGAATGGGAGATGAAGTTGTTCATGAAACGGACAGAGAGAAGGATCTAGAAGTTAATATCACATCAACCCTATCTCCTGAAGCCCACATCAAAAGAATAACATCTGCGACGTATCCGAGGCTGGCTAAATTCAGAACTGCCTTAAGGAACCTGTGTAAGGAATCATTCAGAACCTTGCATACCACATATGTAGGACCAATCCTGGAGTATGCGGTCCCCAGCATGGAGCCCGTACCTTGTCAAGCATAAGGCGAAGCTTGAAAAAGTTCAGAGATATGCCACTAGGCTAGTCCCAGAACTAAGAGGCATAAGTTACGAAAAACGGCTGCAAGAAATGCACCTAACGAAACTAGAAGACAGAAGAGTAGGGGAAGACATGATCACTAACTACAAAATTATCAGAGGAAATGACAGGGTAGATAAAGATAAACTGTTTAACACGGGTGGTACGCGAACAAGGGTTACACAGGTGGAAACTGAGTACCCAAATGAGCCACAGGGACGTTAGAAAGAACTTTTTAAGAACTTTTTAAGTGTCAGAGTAGTTAACAGATGGAATGCATTAGGAAGTGATGTGGTGGAGGCTGACTCTATACACAATTTCAAATGTAGATAAGATAGAGCCCAGTAGGCTTAGGAATCTGTACATCATTTGATTGAAAGTTGAGAAGCGGAACCAAACAGCCAGAGCTCAACACCCGCAAGCACAATTAGGTGAGTACATACATACATTCATACATACATACATACATACATACATACATACATACATACATACATACATACATACATACATACACTTACATTTTTTTCATACATACATGCATATGCACGTGCATATATTCATATGTGCCTATAAACACCCCATCGTTAATAATCCCATTTTATATAAATGACATCTCTATTTAGCCGGGTATAATTAGTTGAACCCTAAACCCTTTTTTTTAAATTATAGGTCATATTCTAGCAATATATAACGTGTTCATTCGTCCCAATAATCGTTCAGGTGATAACACCCATATTATTTATGCATAACAATGAACGAGATTAACATATCATTCGAGCAACTCCGAAAATATAACGCAAATTACCTCATCCTAACCAAGCCTATCCTAGTCTAAACTAACACTACACTCTCCTATCCTAATGCTGTTCTGACCCAATCCAATTTATCCAAAAACCTACTCATACCCCAACAGATCTTTACCTATCCTAACCAAAAAAACTACCATAACCTAGCCTCGCCTAACCTAACGTATCCTATTCAAAACTAAACCTACCCATACCCCATCAGATCCTTTCGTACCCTAGCCATAAACTGTGCCAACCTATCCTATTCATAGCTAACCTATCCTAGCATATCCCAACTTATCATATTCAATCTTACACAATCCCAACTTAACCTGTTCTAGTATAAACTAACCCTACTCTATCCTATCCTAATCCTGCCCTGTCCCAATTCAATCTATCCAAAACCTACCCATAACTCATCAGATCCTTATGCAGCCTACCCAAACCGGTTCTAACCTATCCTATCCTAACCTAATTTATCCTAGCATATCCCAACTTATCATATCCTATCCTACACAATCCCAATCTAACCTATTCTAGTCTAAACTAACCCTACTCTATCCTATCGTAATCCTGCCATGCCCCAATCCAGTCTATCCAAAAGCTACCCACACACCATCAAATCTTTACCTTCCTAGCCAAAAACTATCCTAACCTATCCTAACCTAACCTAACCTATCCTATCCTAACCTAACCTAAACTATCCTAACCTAACCTATCCTATCCTAACCTAACCTAACCTATCCTAACCTAACCTAACCTATCCTAGTCTAAACTACCCCTACACTGTCCTATCCTAATCCTGCCCTGCCCCAATCTAATCTATCTAAACCTACCCCATCCTAACTAACCTATCCTAGTCATACTATATCTTATCCTATTCTATTCTATCCTAACATAACTTATCCTAGCATGTCCCAACTTATCATATTCTACCAAATCCCAACCTAGCCAATCGTAGTCTAAACTAACCCTACACTATTCTATCCTATTCTTTCGTAATCTAACCCTGAGTTTGAGATAAGGCGCACTAAAATATGATAATTTAACACCAGTCACACAAAATGTTACACTTGAACATACTTACACTAGAAGTACACACACACAAAAACATACATCATTAAACTCACAAACACATTTACACTCAATATGCACGCAGTATGATATTTTCACATAAATATGACATTTATACACAGATTATATAATTTACACACAAAATATTCCATTTTATGCACTAAAATATATTATTTACACACAAAATATCATTTACACAAATATTTTATGCACACTCAAAGTATGACATTTTCACAGAGAATGGTATTTGCATAAATATAGCAAATTCCATATATGCTTAAACAAACAAAAAATGCAGTTTCACTAAAATTACACAATTTCATCAACATAATTTTCACAAAATACCCACACACAGACACATAAACCAAAATACACTTTCACACCTGCTCATGAAGATCTATTTTTTCATATAACATATACAGAACTTACACAAATACGTAATTTGCACAAAAAATACAGTTGCATGAGTTCCACTTCAGCAATTAAAACACAACTTGCATAAATACACTTTTCGCACAAACAATTATTATAAAACATGGACAATTAATACACAACTTGTGTAATTTATAAACATCTTTGCATAACTAATATATCCAAACTTGCTATATAATTGCACAACTTGCACAATGACAGTCAATACACAACAGGTGCAAATACACAATCCCTCCATATACTATTACACAATATGCACAATTAATACACAACTTGCACAATTATTACACATCTTTCATAATTATTACACAACTTGCACAAAATGCAATAAAATACATATCCAGCCAAACACATACAATACATAACTAGCCCTAATATTTAAAATACACAACTAGCACAAATACACAATTCACATAAAACAATTACATCATATACACAATTTTCACATATATAATACATACACAACTAGCACAAATATGAACAATACATAACTAGTGCATATGCATTAAATACACAACTACACAATAACACAAATACACTTACAAAAACATATACAATTAATATGCAACTTGCACAAACAATACACAATTTGCGGGAATGTAATCAATACATAATTGCAATCATCATGCAACTTGTACAAAATACAATCAATACCTATCCTGTATAATTAATGCACAACTTGCACAATCATTTCACATCTTTAGCAATTATTACACAACCTGCATAACTACAGTCAAATACATATCCAGCACAAATACATACAATACATAACTACCCTAAATACGTAAAGTACCCCACTAGCACAAATACACAATTCGCACAAATGTACTTACAGCATATATACAATTAATACACAACATGCCCAAATATAAACAATACACTATTAGTATAAATAAGAACAATACACATGTAGCACAAATATATTAAATACACAACTACATAATTCCCACATATACCCTTACAAAACATATACAATTAGTACACAACGTGCACAAACATTACACAATTTACAGGAATATAATCAAAACATAATTGCAATCATCATACAAATTGTGCAAAATACTATCAAAACATATCCTGCACAATTAATACACAACTTGCACAATTATAATCATTGTATTTGTTCAAATACAATCACACCCAACTTGGTCAATGAATTCACAATTTGCATAATATTTTTCTTGGTATGTTTAAGACATAATTTATAATATGCTGAGTTTAACCAACTCCCCAAAAAGTCAGAATTTCACATGTATCAATGGAATGGTTCATCTGCCATCCTATGAGCTCAATATATAAACAACACGAATATATTTTCCGTAAATGTTTCATCATTATTAGCGCTTAACTATTCATCTAGCATACGACCATTGTTTTTAATAACCTTTTAATCCCCCCCCCACTTGTTACATCCTCTCCAACATGTCATCCATATTTATTTAGACAAACTAATCAACAATTGGTTCTAACCTAAGTTGTGATAGGTCAGGTTTAGGTGAAGTCAGTAATTTCTATGATAATTTAAGCAAATTTACTATATCCAATCGAAATGTATTATCCTAGAACCTAAATTTATTGAAATCTTACAAAAATTCTACTTATTCTACACAAATTTTACAAAATTCAACCTATCAAAAGCTAAACTAACTCAATATACGCATCTCATATTTTAACATACAAGCCTATGTTACCTCTTTCCGTCCATTACACAAGCCAGCTATAACTCTAACTCAAATAGGACAATTTACTCTATTTTATGAACAAGCTAAATCATTATATATCCTATAAGTATGATATTATATATCCTACCCTATACGACCTTTCCTAACCTGACCTAGCACATCCAAAGCTAGATTTGAATAAAGCTGACAAAATTTATGCTATCTCACCTAAAGTCAGCCTTGTTTAAGACAATTTCCACCATATATACCCAAACGTTTGTATCATAGCACAACAAAAGGCCTTTTTACCCAAGTTTTTAACTTATTCCATCTAAATTTAAACTATATTTCCAATATCCAACATCCAGTCTTGGCAAAAGACACCTAGTTCACATGACCTTTTCATAGAGCTAGTGCTGTGTCCATCTAGAAATTTCCAATATCCAGATATGTTTTTTCTATCATCAATTCTTCCAAACCAGACCTAACCTAACCTATCCTAACACAACATTAGCTAAATTCATCCAAATTATCCCAACCAAAACACAACATGCTACTAAATGTACCAAAGTACATCACACACAGAGCGTGAGTTAACTGTCAGAGTTGTTAATGTCTGCTTCCAACTTCCATTCCAGCCTGGATTACAGCTGACTTTGCTAATATATTTATATTAGACGTGTGTTGTTACTAGGTATTTTCCTCATATTACCACAACTCTACCGCCTTGGACCTTACCTCTGATACAACATATACTTAGAAAAGTGTTGATTTCTTATACGGATATACCAAAATGTCCGTACCTAAACTACCCTGCAGGGAACTTAGTTGAATATTTCAACTTCATTGTTAAGAAAAAAGGCTGTGTTTGGGTATAAACCCTAATTACTTGTACCGAACCGTACTTGCTTGGATCTTTGTTGTATATTATATCTATATTGTTAGAAAATTATTTTTTTTTGGGGGGGGGCGGGGATATGAACCTGACTGTCCACTTGCATAACAAGCTGGGATTATGTTCAATAGTGTAACTATATTCGGGTGGGAAAGTTTATTTTACACACTTCAACTCAGTCGCCGAGCACTTAGCCTTCCTTTACCCAACTTCAAATGTATAGTATTTTTAGGAGAGGAAAGTATTGTTTGTGCAACAACCCAACCGCTCTGGACCCAACCTCTGGTAATTGGATCTTGGTTCAATATTGCATCATATTCTTGGCCCTTTTTTTTCCATCACTACAACCATCCCATCCCACCCTCTCTTACCCTAACCTTTATTTCCTGGGGGGTTAATGGAAAATGTGATACTAATGGGCATTTTCTCTGCATCAGTTCAACTTAAACATCCTTAACCTAGCCCTATACCTGGATCTGCCCTTGCTGGGGTGGTACTTCTCTGGCCGCGACCACGGTGGTCTCTGGGTTAGGAGTCCATGTGTCTTCTTTCACCAACTTCGAGGTCAATTCCGGAGCTAACAGTTCCTGTGATGGGACTGGAACCAATCGTATTGGCGTTTGCCTTTCCATTGGAGACTTTCGTCGCCGTGGAGAGGAGGGACCTGCTGCTTGGGTAACAACTTCTTCTCCGTATCATCCTACCCTGGCTTTGCGCCTTGGAGAGGCCGCTCCAGACCGACAACAAGAGCGCATCTCCATAGTCTCCTGAGACTGATGGATGCCTACTACTACCTGGATCTGAACTCTACATTATATTTTTTCAGACAGGGATATGATTCACTCTATCGAATGAATTACCATAACCCTATTTTCCTTATCCCAACCCATACCTAAGAGGTTTAGACTCCCCCCCCCCCCCCTAACATGGAAATTATACCATAGGGGTAATTATAAATGAGTGGAACAAATTGGGGTTAATTATGGAATATGTTAGATTAATGTGTGAAAATATATTCCTACCTTAAATATATTCTTAAATAAATAGTTGGTAATTAGTAATCACATTTTCCATTTACCCCCAGGTAATAGAGATTAGGGTGGGATGGGATGGTTCTATTGATGTGAACAAAAGTGGCTAAGAATATGATGCAATATTGAACCAAGATCCAAGAACCAGAGTCCCTGGGTCCAGGGCGGTTAGGTTGTTGCACAAACAATACTTTCCTCTCCCAAAAATACAGTACATTTGAAGTTGGGTAAAGGAAGGTTAGGTGCAGGGTGGCTGAGTTGAAGTGGGTAAAACAAACACTTTCCTACCCAAATATAGCTAAAAGATTGAACTTAATCCCAGCTTGTTAGGCAAGGGGACAGTTAGGTTCATATCTAAAAGAGAATTACTTTTCTAAGAATATAGATATAATATTCAACAAAGATCTAAGCAGGTACGGTTAGGTTCAGGTAATTTGGGTTTATACCCAAACACAGCTTTTTTTTTCTTAACAATGAGGTTGAAATATTCAAGTCCCCAGCAGGGTAGGTTAGGTACGGACATTTAGGTATATATATATATATATATATATATATATATATATATATATATATATATATAATGTCGTACCTAGTAGCCAGAACGCACTTCTCAGCCTACTATGCAAGGCCCGATTTGCCTAATAAGCCAAGTTTTCATGAAATAGTTGTTTTTCGACTTCCTAACCTACCTAACCTAACCTAACCTAGCTTTTTCGGCTACCTAACCTAACCTAACCTATAGAGATAGGTTAGGTTAGGTTAGGTATGGTTGGTTAGGTTCGGTCATATATCTACGTTAATTTTAACTCCAATAAAAAAAATTGACCTCACGCATAATGAAATGGGTAGCTTTATCATTTCATAAGAAAAAAATTAGAGAAAATATAAAAATTCATGAAAACTTGGCTTATCAGGCAAATCGGGCCTTGCATAGTAGGCTGAGAAGTGCGTTCTGGCTACTAGGTACGACATATATATGTATATATATATATATATATATATATATATATATATATATATATATATATATATATATATATATATATATATATATATATATATATATATATATAAGAAATCAACACTTTTCTAAGTATATGTTGTATCAGAGGTAAGGTCCAAGGCGATAGAGTTGTGGTAATATGAGGAAAACTCCTAGTAACAACACGTCTAATAATAATATATTAGTAAAATCAGCTCTAATTCAGGTTGGAATGGAAGTTGGAGGCAAACTTTAACAACTCTGACAGTTAACTCACGCTCTGTGTGTGATGTGCTTAGGTACATTTAGTAAAATTTGGGGTTTTAGTTGGGATGATTTGCATGAATTTAGCTAATGTTGTGCTAGGATAGGTTAGGTCTGGTTTGGAAGAATTGATGGTAGAAAAAACACATCTGCATATTGGAAATATCTTGTTGGAAACACCACTAGCTCTATGAAAAGGTTTTGTGAACTAGGAATGTTGTGCCAAGACTGGATGTCGGATTTTGGAAAAATAGATTAAATTTAGATGGACAACGTGAAAATCTTGTGTAAAAAGGCCTTTTGTTGTGCTATGATACAAATATTTGGGTATATTTGGTGGAAATTGTCTTTTTCTAGGTTGAATTAGGGTGGGATAGCATAAAGTTTGTCAGCTTTAATAAAGTCTAGCCTTGGATGTGCTAGGTCACGTTAGGTAAGGTCGTGTAGGGTAGGATATATAATATCTTAGTGGTAATGAACTAGCCTGCTCATAAAATATAGAGTAAATTATCCTGTTTGGGTTAAAGTTATAGCTAGCTCATGTAATGGATGGACAGAGGTAACATAGGCCTGTATATGAGGATATGGGATGCTTAAATTTAGTTAGTTTAGCTTTTGATAGGTTAAATTTTGTTAAATATGTGTAGTATAAGTAGAATGTTTCCTAGATTTAGATAAATTTAGGTTCTAATATGATGCATTTCGATAGGATTTAGTAAATTTGCTTAAACTATCATAGAAATTACTGACTTTACCCAAACCCACCTGTCCTAACCTATTATAACTAAGATTAGAACCAAAAAGTCTGTTGGATGGTGTGTCTAAATAAATATGGATGACATGTTGGAGATGATGTAACAAGGAGGGGGTTATTAATATGGCATTAAAAGCGATGGACATATGCTAGGTGAATAGTTTAGCACCAATAATGATGAAACATTTATGGAAAATGTATGTGTTTTTTATATTGAGTTCATAAGATGTCAGGTGTACCATTCATACATGTATAATTCTGTCTTTTTGGGGACTTGGTTAAACTCAGCATATTATAAACGGTGTCTTAAACATACCTAGAATAATATTAAGCAAATCGTCTATTCATTGACCAAGTTTGGTGAGATTGTATTTGTACAAATTGCACAATAATTATAATTGTGCAAGTTGTGTATTAATTGTGCAGGATATGTTTGATAGTATTTTGCACAATTTGTGTGATGATTGCAATTATGTTTTGATTATATTCCCGCAAATTGTGTATTATTTGTGCAAGTTGTGTTATAATTGTATATGTTTTGTGAGTGTCTCTCTCTCTCTCTCTCTCTCTCTCTCTCTCTCTCTCTCTCTCTCTCTCTCTCTCTCTCTCTCTCTCTCTCTCTCTCTCTCTCTCTTCTTCTTCTCTCTCTCTCTCTCTCTCTCTCTCTCTCTCTCTCTCTCTCTCTCTCTCTCTCTCGCTCTCTCTCTCTCTCTCTCTCTCTCTCTCTCTCTCTCTCTCTCTCTCTCTCTCTCTCTCTCTCTCTCTCTCTCTCTCTCGCTCTCTCTCTCTCTCTCTCTCTCTCTCTCTCTCTCTCTCTCTCTCTTCTCTCTTCTCTCTCTCTCTCTCTCTCTCTCTCTCTCTCTCTCTCTCTCTCTCTCTCTCTCGCTCTCTCTCTCTCTCTCTCTCTCTCTCTCTCTCTCTCTCTCTCTCTCTTCTCTCTCTCTCTTCTCTCTTCTCTCTCTCTCTCTCTCTCTCTCTCTCTCTCTCTCTCTCTCACTCTCTCTCTCTCTCTCTCTCTCTCTCTCTCTCTCTCTCTCTCTCTCTCTCTCTCTCTCTCTCTCTCTCTCGCTCTCTCTCTCTCTCTCTCTCTCTCTCTCTCTTCTCTCTTCTCTCTCTCTCTCTCTCTCTCTCTCTCTCTCTCTCTCTCTCTCTCTCACTCTCTCTCTCTCTCTCTCTCTCTCTCTCTCTCTCTCTCTCTCTTCTTCTTCTCTCTCTCTCTCTCTTTCTCTCTCTCTCTCTTCTTCTCTCTCTCTCTCTCTCTCTCTCTCTCTCTCTCTCTCTCTCTCTCTCTCTCTCTCTCTCACTCACTCACTCACTCACTCTCTCTCTCTCTCTCTCTCTCTCTCTCTCTCTCTCTCTCTCTCTCTCTCTCTCTCTCTCCGAGATTGTCTATATTAAGGAAGGTCCACATCGATCTGAACATTCTGCGAAAGTTAAAAAATAACAGGAAGACGGGTACGCTGTTCCATGTTATTGTTGATAGGTTTTTGTAGTACAGAAGGCGGTGTGTTTGTGTGTGTGTGTGGTGTGTGTGTGTGTGTGTGTGTGTGTGTGTGTGTGTGTGTGTGTGTGTGTGTGTGTGTGTGTGTGTGTGTGTGTGTGTGTGTGTGTGTGTACTCACCTAGTTGTGTTTGCAGGGGTTGAGCTCTGGCTCTTTGGTCCTGCCTCTCAACCGTCAATCAACAGGTGTACAGATTCTTGAGCCTATTGGGCTCTATCATATCTACACTTGAAACTGTGTATGGAGTCAGCCTCCACCACATCACTTCCTAATGCATTCCATTTGTCAACCACTCTGACACTAAAAATGTTCTTTCTAATATCTCTGTGGCTCATTTGGGCACTCAGTTTCCACCTGTGTCCCCTTGTGCGTGTTCCCCTTGTGTTAAATAGACTGTCTTTATCTACCCTATCAATTCTCTTCAGAATCTTGAATGTGGTGATCATGTCCCCCCCAAACTCTTCTGTCTTCCAGCGAAGTGAGGCTTAATTCCCGTAGTCTCTCCTCGTAGCTCATATATCTCAGATCGGATACTAGTCTGGTGGTAAACCTTTGAACCTTTTCCAGTTTAGTCTTATCCTTGACTAGATATGGACTCCATGCTGGGGCTGCATACTCCAAGATTGGCCTGACATATGTGGTATACAAAGTTCGAACTCTTTTCACAAGTTTCTGAATGCCGTTCGTATGTTGGCCAGCCTGGCATATGCCGCTGATGTTATCCGCTTGATATGTGCTGCAGGAGATAGGTCTGGCGTGATATCAACCCCCAAGTCTTTTTCCTTCTCTGACTCCTGAAGAATTTCCTCTCCCAGATGATACCTTGTATCTGGCCTCCTGCTCCCTACACCTATCTTCATTATATTACATTTGGTTGGGTTAAACTCTAACAACCATTTGTTCGACCATTCCTTCAGCTTGTCTAGGTCTTATTGAAGCCTCAAACAGTCCTCTTCTGTTTTAATCCTTCTCATAATTTTAGCATCGTCCGCAAACATTGAGAGAAATTAATCGATACCCTCCGGGAGATCATTTACATATATCAGAAACAAGATAGAACCGAGTACAGAGCTTTGTGGGACTCCACTGGTGACTTCACGTCAATCGGAGGTCTCACCCCTCACCGTAACTCTCTGCTTCCTATTGCTTAGATACTCCCTTATCCACTGGAGCACCTTACCAGCTACACCTGCCTGTCTCTCCAGCTTATGTACCGGCCTCTGATGCGGTACTGTGTCAAAGGCATTCCGACAATCCAAGAAAATGCAGTCCGCCCAGCCCTCTCTTTCTTGCTTAATCTTTGTCACCTGATTGTAGAATTCTATCAAGCCAGTAAGGCAAGATTTACCCTCCCTGAAACCATGTTGGCGATATGTCATGAAGTCCCTTCTCTCCAGATGTGTTACCAGGTTTTTTCTCACGATCTTCTCCATCACCTTGCATGGTATACAAGTCAAGGACACTGGCCTGTAGTTCAGTGCCTCTTGCCTGTCGCCCTTTTTGTATATTGGGACCACATTCGCCATCTTCCATATTTCTGGTAGGTCTCCCATCTCCAGTGACTTACTATACACTATGGATAGTGGCAAGCAAAGTGCCTCTGCACACTCTTTCAGTATCCATGGTGAGATCCCATCTGGACCAACAGCCTTTCTAACATCCAGATCCAGCAGGTGTCTCTTCACCTCCTCTCTCGTAATTTCGAACTCTTCCAAGGCCGCCTGGTTTACCTCCCTTTCTCCTAGCACAGTGACCTCACCTTGTTCTATTGTGACGACCTCCTGGAACCTCTTGTTGAGTTCTTCACACACCTCTCTGTCATTCTCTGTATACCTATCCTCGCCTGTTCGAAGTTTCAGTACCTGTTCTTTCACTGTTGTTTTCCTTCTGATGTGACTGTGGAGTAGCTTTGGTTCTGTCTTGGCTTTGTTTGCTATATCATTTTCAAAACTTTTCTCTGCTTCTCTTCTCACCCTTATGTACAGGTATTCCTGGTTCTCTGGTATCTCTCTCTGCTTTCTGGTGTTCTGTTATTCTGAATGTTCCTCCACGCCCTTTTGTTGAGTTTCTTCGCTTTCATACATGCCCTATTATACCATGGATTCTTCTGTTGCTTCTCGGATTTTTCCCTTTGGGCCGGGATGAACCTGTTTACTGCCTCCTAACACCTTTAGGTAACATAGTCCATCATACCCTGTACAGACTTATCTCTGAGGTCTGTGTCCCAAGGTATTTCACTTAGGAAACTTCTCATCACACACACACACACACGTGTGTGTGTGTGTGTGTGTGTGTGTGTGTGTGTGTGTGTGTGTGTGTGTGTGTGTGTGTGTGTGTGTGTGTGAGTGTGTGTGTGTGTGTGTATGTGTGTAGCCCGAGCCATGTCTACCACTACAACTGCATAACAATATGTCTGGTCCATTTGTACAATATCAACATCAAACTAAACTAACAGGGAAACAAAGAGACTTTACATGTCTCTTCATTACTAATTATTTTTTAACAATTTAGTAACAAAATAAAAACCACACATTATCTCGGAGGAAAAGGAACTCTCTCTCGCTGTCTACGTCAACCACTACCTATATCATGGTTTCCAATATCTTATCTTATCAGTAGAGCAAATTTCAAACAGATATTTATCACTCTTAAATTAGCTTCTACTATGAAGCCTAGTTTAAAGTTTTTCCATCTAAAAAGTAAATAATAATAATAATAATACGATCATCAAGTCTGTATATGTTGTCTTAGGCAATCAGCTTCAGAACGGCCTTGACTCGGATGACAGCCAAGACAGCCTTGACTCGTTAGCGCTGTGTGACATTTCCTCTGACAGCTCCTGTCTAGCCTATTCGAGGCAGAGGGGTATCACCACCACCCACACCTCGTACAAGGGTGTTTGTTCTGCACAAGTAAACATCATTTTGCCCTGGGTTTGGACACCATCAACGGGAATATTACCCAAGTCCTCGCTCGCCCCCTATTCTCCCGGTGAGCTGGTCCACACTCCCGCTCCTACAAACGCGTCATTCATTCTTTAAAATGTTATATCGGGGCGGATAGCCAGTTGAGCTCATTAACGCAACCCGTTCTCGCAAATTCGTAAAGTCAATATTGACTTATTAACTACGTACATAGGTGATATACTAAACATAATAGATACCCTTAAAAAGATTCATAGAAAACACCGACCTTACCTAACCTTGTTAGTATCTTAAGATAAGCATCTTATTGCTTCGTAATTACAATTATTACTTATCCTATACCTATTATAGGTTAGGTAAAAATTGTAATTACGAAGCAATAAGATGCTTATCTTAACATACTAAGTAGGTTAGGTAAGGTCGGTGTTTTCTATGAATCTCTTTTAGGGTATCTATTATGTTAAGTATGTCACCTATGCACATATTTAATAAGTCAATATTGACTTATTAAATTTGCGAGAACGGGTTGCATTAACGGGTCACAAATGCGCCATTCATTCATTCATTCCTAAATTTGTTATGTTACTGTGTTTTATTCATTGCACAGATAAATGAACGAAAATTTTTCTACATCTTTCTTTTCATTTTTACTGTGTATAAAGACATGTATAGCATTAGACCGGTATCAAGCCCGAACAATGTAACGGAAATATTTTACCATCTCGGTGTGGTTATATCGGATATTGTTCTCCATAGTTTTCTTTCAGGTTTGCTATAGTCACAAAAGCTCACCGATATCTGTAGGTGTGCTAACCTGGAGCAGTAAGTAAAAGGTCTCCTAATAGCTGGTATTCCATCAGCACGTCCGCATCAAAGGATCAGTGCATACTGAGTCGTTTAGAGGGTAGTCACAGCTATGACCAGCTCACACCTGCACTGTGTGAGGGAATATTCAGTAATGGGTGTACGGAGACATGTCTGCACGCCTACCTGCACATCTGGATGACACCTGCTCTCTCATCCATCACACGGCAGTTCCTTAACCCCTTGGACCGACTACATTTCTCCTCCAACACACCAGTATTTGGAACCGATACACTTTATATAAATCAATTCTTTTATTAAGATAGTTAAGTCATTCCATATGACATTAGCTAGCTAGTCAAAACTTATCATAACACTACCATTTCGTTCTCAGTTTTACACATAGGAGGTCTTTTAGTTTTTAAAAAAATACTTCCACCATCCTTCATCTATATTGAGAAAAGTTGAAACATAACAAGGATAATGTATTTAGTTTTTAAAAAGGTCTGAATAAGAAGACTGAGGTTCCATAAAATACTTTATTATGTGCAGTATTTACTATATACTTTACTTCCAATATCTATGTGCAATAATGGTGAGCAATTATCTCCACATAAATTCCCAGCATTACACTGTTAGCAAAGTAAACATAACATTAAAGACAAAATGTAGCAATCGCTATTAGCTGGCTAGTCAAAACATATATCAGATTCATTTCGTTCACAGTTTTACACATAGGAGCTCTTTTTAGTTTAAAAATTCTTCCACCATCACACATCTATATTGAGAAAGAAGTCGACCCCATATGTTAAATAAACAGTGTTTGACTTCCCTATCATTTCCTTAAAGAAACTAGTACGTGACGATCAGGCATCCAGAGTTTTTATTTGCTTTTTATAATATATAAATCACACCAACTCATTATTTCTGGATCTCCACCGTTTATACACACAGATCAGGTTTTCATTCATTTCTACCGTAAATGAGTGAAGATTTAGTTTTTCCCATTTCATATCGCTAGTGTGTAGATTTAGTTTTAAACAAATGTGATCCACTAGTCCAGGAACTAATAGGATGATTTAGGAGGAAAGATTTTGTGTAATATAAACCATGCAACGCTGGAAGACAGTTAAGCTGGGAGAGATGTGATCAATACCTACAAATTCAAATATTTTTTAACTGTATGATCTCATCATACAGCTCATAGTCTACTTCTCTTTTTCTCACTAGTCAATAAAGTTCCTTTCCATCATTTCGTGACTAAAATAGCACTCGGAATCATCTGTCCTCATCTTTATTCTCATTGTCACACTCGTAGTCAACATTATTTACGTTTCACTAGTACGTGAACGTCTCGTGATTAATAAATAAACTGTCTTTACCTATCCTATCTATCTATTCCCTCGAGAAACTTGCATGTGGGGATCATGTCTCTAATATAACAAGTTCTGTTATATCTTTATTTTTTTCCAGAAGGTGATGTCATTTTATTAACAAAGTACACAATCTAAGGTTATATTCTGCAATATGCAGTAATTTTAATTTCACCATTTAGCGTTTATTAAGTTAATCTCTTACCGAAACAGACACTTCCATACGATTAAAGCTCAACTTTAAACAGTTACAATGCATCGGCACAACTTCAGTTTTCACACAGTCCCGCTTAGTTTCTGCATAGTGTTGAATTATGCGTGGTGCCAAGATTTCTCAGTGTGCACAGTTTTAATAGAGATCACAGTGTATTAATTACGGTCATTGTTATGTTTTATAAAGATCACTGCTTCTTATTTTACGGATTTCACAGTGACATGCTTTTAGTCTTCTCATATTCTTTTTCAAATAAAGTTTACTTACTGTTTTCATCAACATCGATTCACACTACATATATATATTAAGCAACTTCCAAATTTTTACAACTGCAGTTCAGCTTCTTTTCAATATCATAGTTTTTTTAGTTTTTTTGTTGTTTTCCCATTTCAGTATCTAGTTCAAGACCTCGTATTATCAATGTTATTACTGTTTGTCAAAAAATAATTTTTAATTTGTTCAAATTATTTTGTGCTCAACTCTTAGTTACCTCTTATTGATTACCACTATTTTATGAATCATAAGTCCTCTTTCAGAAAAATAAATATTTATACTTGAACGCTGTCCTCTCATCTTTTTAAGGTCTTCATAGCTTAACACACACACACACACACACAGTCCGTGGAGTCTCACAGGGCTCTGTACTCGGTCCTATCTTGTTTCTGATATATGTTATTGATCTCCCGGAGGGTATTGATTCATTTCTCTCAATGTTTGCGGACGATGCCAAAATTATGAGAAGGATTAAAACAGAAGAGGACTGTTTGAGGCTTCAAGAAGACCTAGACAAGCTGAAGGAATGGTCGAACAAATGGTTGTTAGAGTTTAACTCAACCAAATGTAATGTAATGAAGATAGGTGTAGGGAGCAGGAGGCCAGATACAAGGTATCATCTGAGAGAGGAAATTCTTCAGGAGTCAGAGAAGGAAAAAGACTTGGGGGTTGATATCATGCCAGACCTGTCTCCTGCAGCACATATCAAGCGGATAACATCAGCGGCATATGCCAGGCTGGCCAACATACGAACGGCATTCAGAAACTTGTGTAAAGAATCATTCAGAACTTTGTATACCACATATGTCAGGCCAATTCTGGAGTATGCAGCCCCAGCATGGAGTCCATATCTAGTCAAGGATAAGGCTAAACTGGAAAAGGTTCAAAGGTTTGCCACCAGTCTAGTACCCGAGCTGAGAGGTATGAGCTACGAGGAGAGACTATGGGAATTAAACCTCACTTCGCTGGAAGACAGAAGAGTTAGGGGGGACATGATCACCACATTCAAGATTCTCAAGGGAATCGACATCGTAGATAAAGACAGGCTATTTAACACAAGGGGCACACGCACTAGGGGACACAGGTGGAAACTGTGTGCCCAAATGCCACAGAGATATTAGCAAGAACTTTTTTAGTGTCAGAGTGGTTGACAAATGGAATGCATTAGGAAGTGATGTGGTGGAGGCTGACTCCATACACAGTTTCAAGTGTAGATATGATGGAGCCCAATAGGCTCAGGAACCTGTACACCTGTTGATTGACGATTGAGAGGCGGGACCAAAGAGCCAGAGCTCAACCCTCACAAGCACAACTAGGTGAGTACAACTAGGTGAGTACACACACACACACACACATTGAGAAGGTTTTCAGGTTGGGCTGGTACAACAAGGACAGAAACCGACTTGTAAAGGTGGTGTTTACAAACGAAACCACGAAGGAGGATATTCTCGAAAGGAAGAGTCAATTGCAGCATGTGGAGGGATACAAGAAAGTATTCCTGCAGAGGGAAAGGACGAAGGAGGAGAGAGCCAGGGCAGCAGAGGAAAGGAGGAAGCGCAGGGAAGAGGAGCAAACCAGGAAATCACAGCCCCCAACACAACAGTCCTAGAGACAAGAGGCGAACCCAAAACCAGAATCCCAGCAACACCAGAGGGGAGGGCAACACCACCACCCCCCTCTGCATAGAAACCCTCCCTTCCCCTCACCCTACCTGCCCCCACCCAACCTTAAGATTCTTACCCTGTCACCCATTCTCCATTCCCATCATGTCCCCCCTCCCACCTTTTCCCCCTCCACCTTCATCCCATACCCTCCTCCCCTCTCACCCCGTATCCTCCATGTCCCCCCTATCTCCTTAACCCACACCCTACCTGTCCCCCCTTCCCTGAAACCCCCACCCCTCACCCCAAACTCCTCTGAGACCCTGCAAGCCACCTCACAGATCATCTCAACCACTGAAAAGCTACCCACACCAGCAGAATGCTCGCCAAGAAAGGGACAAGAAAATGAACTGAAGAAAGTGAGCTTCAAGGCAATGTACACTAACATAGATGGAATTACAAATAAAACAAGTGAACTCCGAGAATGGGCACTAGAAGAAAACCCAGACATAATAGCACTCACAGAAACAAAGCTAACAAACACCATAACAAACGCAGCGTTTCCACAGGGCTACTATGTAGTGAAGAAGGAGAGAGAAGGGAGAGGAGGAGGTGGTGTAGCTTTGCTACTAAGAGAAGGTTGGAGTTTCGAAGAGATGGTAATTCAGAACTGTGAAGGTTTCAGTGACTACATATCAGGCACCATAGTAACTGGAGGACAGAAAATTATAGTAGTAGTCATATATAACCCCCCACCGAATGACAGAAGACCCAGACAGGAATATGAGAGAAACAACATGGCCACCATCAATATAATAGAGAGAGCAGCTTCTGTGGCTAGCAGGAACGGATCCAGGCTACTAATCATGGGAGACTTCAACCATGGAAGATAGATTGGGGGAACAGAGACCCACATGGAGGCCCAGACACATGGAGAGCCAAGCTGCTGGATGTGGCAACAAGAAACTTTCTAAGTCAACACGTCAAGGGACCGACAAGAATAAGAGGAGAGGATAAACCAGCCTTGCTTGACCTGATATTTACCCTAAATGAGTCGGATATCAGGGAAGTTAAGTTGGAAGCCCCCTTGGGAATGAGTGATCATAGTGTATTGAGCTTTGAGTACCTGGTTGAGCTAGGAATTATCACCCCCAAAAAAGAACTGGGAAACAAAGGGCTGGCGTACCGAAAGGGAAACTATGAGGAGATGAATAAATTCCTATGGGATATACATTGAAACAGAGAACTCGGGACCAAGTCCGTACAACACATGATGGACTATGTCACCCAAAAATGTCAGGAGGCTCTAAGCAGGTTTGTCCCAGCCCAACAGGAAAAAACAGAGAAGCAAAGGAAGAATCCGTGGTTTAATAGGGAATGTATGAAAGCAAAGGAGCTGAACAAAAGGGTATGGAGGAACTTCCGTAATAACAGAACACCAGAAAGTATAGAGAGATACCAGAGAACCACGAACGAGTATGTTAGTGTGAGAAGAGCAGCTGAGAAAAGGTATGAAAATGATATAGCTAATAAAGCCAAGACCGAACCAAAGCTACTACACAGTCACATCAGGAGGAAGAAAACAGTGAAGGAACAGGTGATGAAACTTATGGTGGGCGAGGACAGGTACACAGAGAATGACAAAGAGGTGTGTGAAGAACTGAACAAAAGGTTCCAAGAAGTCTTTACAATAGAACAGGGAGAAGTCACGGCGCTAGGAGAGGTGGCAGCAAACCAGGTGACCCTGGAAAGGTTCGAAATTACAAGAGATGAGGTCAAGAAGCACCTATTGGAGTTGGATGTGAGAAAAGCTGCTGGGCCGGATGGAATCTCACCATGGGTATTGAAAGAGTGTGCAGGAGCACTTTGCTTGCCACTCTTCATAGTGTATAGTAGGTCACTGGAAACGGGAGTCCTACCAGAAATATGGAAGACTGCTAATGTAGTACCAATATTTAAAAATGGTGACAGACAAGAGGCACTGAACTACAGGCCAGTGTCCTTAACTTGTATACCATGCAAGGTGATGGAGAAGATTGTGAGAAAAAACCTAGAAACACATCTGGAGAGAAGAGACTTCGTGACAACCCATCAACATGGGTTCAGGGAAGGTAAATCTTGCCTTACAGACTTGATAGAATTCTACGATCAGGTGACAAAGATTAAACAAGAAAGAGAAGGATGGGCAGTACATTTTTTTGGACTGTCGGAAAGCCTTTGACACAGTACCCCATAAAAGGTTGATGCATAAGCTGGAGTAACTGGTAGGGCGCTCCAGTGGATAAGGCAGTACCTAAGCAATAGGAAGCAGAGAGTTATAGGGAGGGGTGAGACCTCAGAATGGCGTCACCAGTGGAGTCCCACAGGGCTCTGTACTCGGATCTATCCTGTTTCTGATATACGTAATTGATCTCCCGGAGGATATAGAC
>NC_091156.1:30161503-30169003 GCF_040958095.1 Procambarus clarkii | reverse complement strand
GTCTAGTGGCATACCTCTGAACTTTTCCAGCTTCGTCTTGTGCTTGACAAGGTACGGGCTCCATGCTGAGGCCACATACCCCAGGATTGGTCTTACGTATGTGGTGTACAAGATTCTGAATGATTCCTTACACAGGTTCCTGAAGGCTGTTCTGGTGTTAGCCAGCCACACATATGCCACAGAACTAATTATTTTATGTGGGCTTCAGGAGACAGGTTTGGTGTGATATCAACTCCTAGATCTTTCTCTCTGTCCGTTTCATTAAGTACTTCATCTTTTATTCTGTATCCTGGGTCTGGCCTCCTGTTTCCACCGCCCAGTTTCATTACTTTGCATTTATTCGGGTTAAACCTTAACAGCCATTTGTTGGACTATTCACTCAGTCTATCTAGGTCATCTAGTAGCTTCCTACTATCATCCTCTGTTTCAATCCTCCTCATAATTTTTGCATCATCAGCAAACATTGAGAGAAACTAGTCTATACCCTCTGGGAGATCATTTACATATATCAGAAACAGTATAGGTCCAAGGACTGACCCCTGCGGAACTCCACTTATGACGTCACGCCAATCTGAGACCTCACCCCTCACAGTGACTCGTTGTCTTCTGTTGCTTAGATATTTTCTTATCCAACGGAGTACCTTCCCTTTCACTCCAGCCTGCATCTCCAGCTTTTTCACTAGCCTCTTGTGTAGTACTGTTTCAAAGGCGTTCTGGCAATCCAAAAATATGAAGTCTTCCCACCCCTCTCTTTCTTGCCTGATTTTTGTTGCCTGGTCGTAGAATTCAATTAGCCATATGAGGCAGGACTTGCCATCCCTGAACCCATGTTGATGCTGTCTTACAAAGTTCCTTCACTCCAGATGTTCCACTAGCTTTCTTCGCACAATCTTCTCCATCAGCTTCCATGGTATTCATGTTAGGAACACTGGGCTGAAGTTCAGTGTCTCCTGTCTATCCCCTTTCTTGTATATCGGAACTACATTAGCTGCTCTCCAAATTTCTGGTAGTTCCCCTGTTGCCAGTGATTTACTATACACTATGGAGAGTGGCAGGCACAGTGCTCCTGCTCCTTCCTTTAGTATCCAAGGGGAGATTCCATTTGGCCCTATAGCCTTAGTCCCATCCAACTCTAGTAAACACTTCCTTACTTCCCCACTGGTAATCTCAAACTCTTCTAGCGGTTCCTGGTTAACTATTCCCTCTCTTATCTCTGGAATCTCTCCTTGCTCTAAGGTGAAGACCTCCTGGAATTTCTTATTCAGTTCTTCACACACTTGCTTGCCATTTATCGTGAATCCTTCTGCCCCTATCCTTATTTTCATTACCTGTTCCTTCACTGTTGTTTTTCTCCTGATGTGGCTGTACAGCAATTTAAGTTGAGTCTTTGCCTTGCTTGCGACGTCATTTTCGTATTGTCGTTCTGCCTCTTTTCTCATCCTGACACATTCATTCCTGGCATTCTGGTATCTTTCTCTGCTCTCCAGTGTCCTGTTATTCCTATAGTTCCTCCATGCCCTTTTACTTTGCTACTTAGCTAGCCTACATCTCTGATTAAACGATGGGATTCTCATCTTCATTTCGTTTTTTTCCTTTTGGACTGTGACAAACTTGTTTGTAGCTTTCTTGCACTTCAGCGTGATGAAGTCCATCATGTCTTTGGCCATCTTTTCCCTGAGCTCTGTTTCCCATGTTATATCTGTTAGGAATTTTCTTATCGCCTCATAGTTTCCCTTTAGGAATGCCAGCCTTTTGTTTTCAGTACCCCTCCTCGAGTTTAATAACCCTTTCTCAACCAGATACTCAAACGTCAGTACACTGTGGTCGGTCATTCCTACTAGGGCCTCAAAGCTGATTTCCCTTATGTCGGAGTCGCTCAGAGTGAAGAATAGGTCGTGTCTCGCTGGTTCATCGTTTCCTCTCATCCTAGTGGGTTCACTGACATGCTGGCTTAGAAAGTTTCTTGTTGCCATCTCCATTAGTTTGACTCTCCATGTATCCTCTCCTCTATGGGGTTCCTTCTTCTCCTAGTCTATCATTCCGTGATTGAAGTCCCCCATGATAATCAGATGGGATCTATTTCTACAGGCAGCAGAGGCTGCCTTCTGAATTATAGTGTTAACTGCCTCCTTGTTGTTGTCATACTCTTGCCTTGGTCTTCAGTCATTTGGTGGAGGGTTATATATCACTGCTACTACTACTTTTGGCCCTCCCATTGCCATGGTGCCTGTTATGTAGTCTCTGAATTTCTCGCAACTAGGGATGACCATCTCCTCGAAACTCCATTCCTTTCTCATATGTAGGGCCACTCCACCTCCTCCTCGTCCTTCCCTCTCTTTCCTTATTACAGTGTAGCCCTAGGGAAACACTGTATTCGTTATGATGCCTTAGATTTTTGTTTCTGTGAGTCCAATTATATCTGGGTTCACTTCTTGCGTTCTTTCCCATAGTTCACTTGCCTGTCTTGTGATCCTATCTATGTTCGAGTATACCACCCTGAAGCTGTCTCTCTTCTGTCCTTTCTCAGATCCTATTGCTTCCCCTGAAGCAGGGAAACAGAGAGGGACCGGGTTGTGAGGGCCTATGAAGGGGGACTTGGGGGATCTGGGGTGTGCAGGGGCTGGGAGGATCTAGTACGGGGAGAATAGTGTAGGAGGGAGGGAGTGCTTGGTGTGGTTGGGGAGAAAAAAGGGCTTGGGAGGGTTGGAGGGACGTGGGAGGCTTGGGAGGGTGAGAGGGGGAGGCTTGGAGGAGTGGGTGAGATGGGAAGGCTTTGGAGAGAGTGGGAGAAGGGAAGGCTCGGGCGGGTATGGGAGGAGGGAGAGCTTAGGGGAATTGGGGGCTTGGGGGAGGGGGGGCATAAATGGAAGGAGGGCTTGGGGGGGTGGGGGAAGTTGGGGGATAGGGAGTGCCGAGGGGGATGAGGAAAAAAGGGAGGGCTGAGGAGAGTGGGGGAGAAGGGAGGGCTCAGGAGGGTGGAGGATACTGGAGGGGTTTAGGGGGTGGGGGTGAGGGAGAATGAAGGGCTTGGGGGTGGAAGAGAAAGGAGGGCATGTGGGAATAGGGACGGCTTGGGGTGGTGGGGGAGAAGGGGAGATGCTGGGGAGGGGAGGAGGGTGCCCAAGGTGGGCACCTTGGGCACCAGGGGTTGAGGCAGTTAGGGTATCTATTGGGTGGAGGATGGGGAGGTGCTTCTCTCACTGTGTCTGATGAGCTGCTTGTGGAGGATTCCCCGCTTCCCTCTGGGATTGAAGGGCTCGGGGTTGTGGCTTTCTGTTTCTTTCCTTTCTCTCTCACTCCCTCCTTGCGGTTGCTGCCCTCGTTCTCTCGTCCCTTGTCATATCAATCTGCAGGAATACTTTTTTGAACTTCTGTACAGTTGCTAGTCTGCTTTTCCTTGCTAACAAGTCCTCTTTTGTTCTCTCACTCTTGAATGCCACCTTTATCACTCGGTCTCTGTACTTGTTGTACCATTCGATTCTGAAAACCTTTTCAATGTCTTGTCAGCCCTATCCGTCTTTACTCCCATTAAAGATCTCATTAACATCATTTTTGTCCTTGTCTTTCCTTCCACTGGACCGGTCTCTGTTTGCCTACTACTACCTACTACTACTTCTGCTCTTTTTCAGCTGGCTAGTACATCTAGTGTGTGTGTGTGTGTACTCACCTAGTTGTGTTTGTGGGGGTTGACCTCTGGCTCTTTGGTCCCGCCTCTCAACCGTCAATCAACAGGTGTACAGATTCCTGAGCCTACTGGGCTCTATCTTATCTACATTTGAAATTGTGTATAGAGTCAGCCTCCACCACATCACTTCCTAATGCATTCCATTTGTCAACCACTCTGACACTAAAAAAGTTCTTTCTAATATCTCTGTGGCTCATTTGGGCACTCAGTTTCCACCTGCGTCCCCCTTGTGCGTGTTCCCCTTGTGTTAAATAGACTGTCTTTATCTACCCTATCAATTCCCTTCAGAATCTTTAATGTGGTGATCATGTCCCCCCTAACTCTTCTGTCTTCCAGCGAAGTGAGGTTTAATTCCCGTAGTCTCTCCTCGTAGCTCATACCTCTCAGCTCGGGTACTAGTCTGGTGGCAAACCTTTGAACCTTTTCCAGTTTAGTCTTATCCTTGACTAGATATGGACTCCATGCTGGGGCTGCATACTCCAGGATTGGCCTGACATATGTGGTATACAAAGTTCTGAATGATTCTTTACACAAGTTTCTGAATGCCGTTCGTATGTTGGCCAGCCTGGTGTATGCCGCTGATGTTATCCGCTTGATATGTGCTGCAGGAGACAGGTCTGGCGTGATATCAACCCCCAAGTCTTTTTCCTTCTCTGACTCCTGAAGAATTTCCTCTCCCAGTTGATACCTTGTATCTGGCCTCCTGCTCCCTACACCTATCTTCATTACATTACATTTGGTTGGGTTAAACTCTAACAACCATTTGTTCGACCATTCCTTCAGCTTGTCTAGGTCTTCTTGAAGCCTCAAACAGTCCTCTTCTGTTTTAATCCTTCTCATAATTTTAGCATCGTCCGCAAACATTGAGAGAAATTAATCGATACCCTCTGGGAGATCATTTACATATATCAGAAAGAAGATAGGACCGAGTACAGAGCCCTGTGGGACTCCACTGGTGACTTCACGCCAATCGGAGGTCTCACCCCTCACCGTAACTCTCTGCTTCCTACTGCTTAGATACTCCCTTATCTACTGGAGCACCTTACCAGCTACACCTGCCTGTCTCCCCAGCTTATGTACCAGCCTCTTATGCGGTACTGTGTCAAAGACTTTCCGACAATCCAAGAAAATGCAGTCCGCCCAGCCCTCTCTTTCTTGCTTAATCTTTGTCACCTGATCGTAGAATTCTATCAAGCCTGTAAGGCAAGATTTACCCTCCCTGAACCCATGTTGGCAATTTGTCATGAAGTCCCTTCTCTCCAGATGTGTTACCAGGTTTTTTCTCGCGATCTTCTCCATCACCGTGCATGGTATACAAGTCAAGGACACTGGCCTGTAGTTTAGTGCCTCTTGCCTGTCGCCCTTTTTGTATATTGGGACCACATTCGCCGTCTTCCATATTTCTGGTAGGTCTCCCGTCTCCAGTGACTTACTATACACTATGGAGAATGGCAAGCAAAGTGCCTCTGCACACTCTTTCAGTATCCATGGTGAGATCCCATCTGGACCAACAGCCTTTCTAACATCCAGATCCAGCAGGTGTCTCTTGACCTCCTCTCTCGTAATTTCGAACTCTTCTAAGGCCGCCTGGTTTACCTCCCTTTCTCCTAGCACAGTGACCTCACCTTGTTCTATTGTGAAGACCTCCTGGAACCTCTTGTTGAGTTCTTCACACACCTCTCTGTCATTCTCTGTATACCTGTCCTCGCCTGTTCGAAGTTTCAATACCTGTTCTTTCACTGTTGTTTTCCTTCTGATGTGACTGTGGAGTAGCTTTGGTTCGGTCTTGGCTTTGTTTGCTATATCATTTTCAAAACTTTTCTCTGCTTCTCTTCTCACCCTGACGTACTCATTCCTGGTTCTCTGGTATCTCTCTCTGCTTTCTGGTGTTCTGTTATTCCGGAAGTTCCTCCACACCCTTTTGTTCAGTTTCTTCGCTTCCATACATGCCCTATTATACCATGGATTCTTCTGTTGCTTCTCGGATTTTTCCCTTTGGGCCGGGATGAACCTGTTTACTGCCTCCTGACACTTTTGGGTAACATAGTCCATCATACCCTGTACAGACTTATCTCTGAGATCTGTGTCCCAAGTTCCCAAGCACTTAGAAAGCTTCTCATCTGTTCATAATTTCCCTTTCGGTATGCCAGCCTTTTGATTCCTAGTTCTTTTTTGGGGGAGGTAAGTCCTAGCTCTACCAGGTACTCAAAGTTCAATACACTGTGGTCACTCATTCCCAAGGGCGCTTCCATCTTAACTTCCCTTATATCCCACTCATTTAGGGTAAATATCAAATCAAGCATTGCTGGTTCATCTTCTCCTCTCATTCTTGTTGGTTCTTTGATGTGCTGGCTTAGAAAGTTTCTTGTTGCCACGTCCAGCAGCTTAGCCCTCCATGTTTCTGGTCCTCCATGCGGGTCTCTGTTCTTCCAATCTATCTTCCCATGGTTGAAGTCTCCCATAATTAGTAGTCCAGATCCGTTCCTGCTAGCAACAGAAGCTGCTCTTTCTATTATGTTAATGATGACCATGTTGTTTCTATCATATTCCTGTCAAAGTCTTCTGTCATTTGGTGGTGGATTATATATGACTACGACTATAATTTTTTTCCCTCCATTTGTTACGGTACCTGCTATGTAGTCACTGAAACCTTCACAGCCCTGAATATCCATCTCCTCAAAATCCCAGCCTCTTCTTACCAGCAGAGCTACACCACCCCCACCTCTTCCTTCCCTCTCTTTCCTCATAACATAATAGTCCTGTGGGAACACTGCGTTTGTTATCGTTTTCGTGATCTTTGTTTCTGTGAGGGCTATTATGTCTGGGTTTTCCTCTAGTACCCGTTCTCCAAACTCATTTGCTTTATTTGTAATTCCGTTTATGTCAGTGTACATCGCTTTGAGGCTCACTTTCTTCTGTCCCTTCTCAAATCGCCTCCTTGGTGAGTGTTCTGCTGGTGGGGGAGGCTGTTCCATGGGTGTGAGGACCTGTGAGGTGGATAACAGGGTCTCAGAGGATACTGGGATGAGGGGCGGGGGATCCAGTGAAGGGGGAGGGACAGGGAGGGTATGGGGTGAAAGGGGAGGGAGGGCGGGAAGGAAAGGGGGGGAGGGAGGACTCGGGAGGAGGGGAGGGGTAGAAGGGTGAGGGTATGGGGTGAAAGGGGAGGGAGGGCGGGAAGGAAAGGGGGGGAGGGAGGACTCGGGAGGAGGGGAGGGGTAGAAGGGTGGGGATTGGGTGTGGGGGGAAGAAGATTTGGCTGAACATTTGAGTGGGGGCAGGGAGGGTTTGGGGTAGGGGGGTTTTCTATGCAGAGGAGGGAGGCGGGGTTGTCCTCCCTTCTGGTGTTACTGGGTAGTTGGTTGTGGGTTTCCCCCTCGCTTTTGGGGGTGTTGTGTTGGGAGCTGTGACTTCCTGGTTTTCCCCTCTCGCCCTGCGCCTCTTCCTTGCTTCTGCCGCCACGGCTCTCTCCTCCCTTGTCATGTCTCTCTGGAGAAATACATTTTTTAATTTTCCCATGTTCTTCAGGGAGCTCTTCCTTGATAGGATCTTCTCCTTTGTGCTCTCGTTTGCAAACACTATCTTTATCATTCGGTCTCGGTCTTTGTTGTACCAACCTAGCCTGAAAACCTTCTCAATGCTATGCTCAGCCCCTTCCATGTCTAGTGCCTTTAGTACTTCATTCACTGCTGCTTTGTCCTTGTCATTCCACTCTGTCCTATTACAGCCTTCCTGCTCTTTAATACCCACAGCAACCACTGATCTGTTCCTTTCCAGCAGTTGGCTAGTGGAGCGTGCCGCCTCCTGTGAGGTGG